>NW_022594440.1:0-1304 GCF_004348235.1 Phoca vitulina
GATGCAAAAATTCTCACCAAAATACTAGCCAATAGGATCCAACAGTATATTAAAAGGATTATTCACCATGACCAAGTGGGATTTGTCCCTGGGCTGCAAGGTTGGTTCAACATCCGCAAATCAATCAATGTCATACAATACATTAACAAAAGAAAGAACAAGAATCATATGATCCTCTCAATAGATGCAGAAAAAGCATTTGACAAAGTACAGCATCCTTTCTTGATCAAAACTCTTCAGAGTATAGGCATGGAGAGTACATACCTCAATATCATAAAAGCCATCTATGAAAAACCCACAGCGAATATCATTCTCAATGGGGAAAAACTGAGAGCTCTCCCCCCAAGGTCAGGAACGCGGCAGGGATGTCCACTATCACCACTGCTATTCAACATAGTATTAGAAGTCCTAGCCACAGCAATCAGACAGCAAAAAGAAATAAAATGCATCCAAATAGGCAAAGAAGAAGTCAAACTCTCACACTTTGCAGATGATATGATACTTTATGTGGAAAACCCCAAAGACTCCACCCCAAAACTGCTAGAACTCATACAGGAATTCAGTCAAGTGGCAGGATATAAAATCAATGCACAGAAATCAGGGGCATCCTATACACCAACAACAAGACAGAAGAAAGAGAAATTAAGGAGTCGATCCCATTTACAATTGCACCTAAAACCATAAGATACCTAGGAATAAATCTAACCAAATAGGCAAAGAATCTGTACTCAGAAAACTATAAAATACTCATGAAGGAAATTGAGGAAGACACAAAGAAATGGAAAAACGTTCCATGCTCATGGATTGGAAGAACAAATATTGTGAAGATGTCAATGCTACCTAGAGCAATCTACACATTCAGTGCAATCCCTATCAAAATACCATCCACTTTTTTCAAAGAAATGGAACAAATAATCCTAAAATTTCTATGGAACCAGAAAAGACCCCGCATAGGCAGAGGAATGTTGAAAAAGAAAAGCAAAGCTGGCGGCATCACAATTCCGGACTTCCAGCTCTACTACAAAGCTGTCATCATCAAGACAGTATGGTACCGGCACAAAAACAAACACATCGATCAATGGAACAGAATAGAGAGCCCAGAAATGGACCCTCAACTCTATGGTCAACTCATCTTCGACAAAGCAGGAAAGAATGTCCAATGGAAAATCAGTCTCTTCAACAAATGGTGTTGGGAAAATTGGACAGCCACATGCAGAAGAATGAAACTGGACCATTTCCTTACACCACACACAAAAATAGACTCAAAATGGATGAAAGACCTCAATGTGAGACAGGAGTCCATC
>NW_022594441.1:0-1304 GCF_004348235.1 Phoca vitulina
GATGCAAAAATTCTCACCAAAATACTAGCCAATAGGATCCAACAGTATATTAAAAGGATTATTCACCATGACCAAGTGGGATTTGTCCCTGGGCTGCAAGGTTGGTTCAACATCCGCAAATCAATCAATGTCATACAATACATTAACAAAAGAAAGAACAAGAATCATATGATCCTCTCAATAGATGCAGAAAAAGCATTTGACAAAGTACAGCATCCTTTCTTGATCAAAACTCTTCAGAGTATAGGCATGGAGAGTACATACCTCAATATCATAAAAGCCATCTATGAAAAACCCACAGCGAATATCATTCTCAATGGGGAAAAACTGAGAGCTCTCCCCCCAAGGTCAGGAACGCGGCAGGGATGTCCACTATCACCACTGCTATTCAACATAGTATTAGAAGTCCTAGCCACAGCAATCAGACAGCAAAAAGAAATAAAATGCATCCAAATAGGCAAAGAAGAAGTCAAACTCTCACACTTTGCAGATGATATGATACTTTATGTGGAAAACCCCAAAGACTCCACCCCAAAACTGCTAGAACTCATACAGGAATTCAGTCAAGTGGCAGGATATAAAATCAATGCACAGAAATCAGGGGCATCCTATACACCAACAACAAGACAGAAGAAAGAGAAATTAAGGAGTCGATCCCATTTACAATTGCACCTAAAACCATAAGATACCTAGGAATAAATCTAACCAAATAGGCAAAGAATCTGTACTCAGAAAACTATAAAATACTCATGAAGGAAATTGAGGAAGACACAAAGAAATGGAAAAACGTTCCATGCTCATGGATTGGAAGAACAAATATTGTGAAGATGTCAATGCTACCTAGAGCAATCTACACATTCAGTGCAATCCCTATCAAAATACCATCCACTTTTTTCAAAGAAATGGAACAAATAATCCTAAAATTTCTATGGAACCAGAAAAGACCCCGCATAGGCAGAGGAATGTTGAAAAAGAAAAGCAAAGCTGGCGGCATCACAATTCCGGACTTCCAGCTCTACTACAAAGCTGTCATCATCAAGACAGTATGGTACCGGCACAAAAACAAACACATCGATCAATGGAACAGAATAGAGAGCCCAGAAATGGACCCTCAACTCTATGGTCAACTCATCTTCGACAAAGCAGGAAAGAATGTCCAATGGAAAATCAGTCTCTTCAACAAATGGTGTTGGGAAAATTGGACAGCCACATGCAGAAGAATGAAACTGGACCATTTCCTTACACCACACACAAAAATAGACTCAAAATGGATGAAAGACCTCAATGTGAGACAGGAGTCCATC
>NW_022594442.1:0-1304 GCF_004348235.1 Phoca vitulina
TGGGAGGAGGTGAGTTCAGGACCCTTCCATGCTGCCATCTTGACCCCGGCTCCACAGTCCATACTCTTAACCACATGTAAAATAATACTTTTTAAAAAGATTTTATTTCCTTATTTGAGAGAGCACGTGAATGAGGCAGGCGGGGGGCGGGGAGGGGAGAGGGAGAAGCAGGCAGGGAGTGCAACATGGGGCTCGATTCCAGGACCCAAAGATCATGACCTGAGCTGAAGGTAGATGCTTAACTGACTGAGCCACCCAGGCACCTGTAAAACAATACATTTTTATTTATTTATTTTTATTTTTTATTTTTTTCCAAAGATTTTATTTATTTATTTGAGAGAGAGGATGAGAGGAGAGAGAGAGCACATGAGAGAGGGGAGGGTCAGAGGGAGAAGCAGACTCCCTGCTGAGCGGGGAGCCCGATGCGGGACTTGATCCCGGGACTCCAGGATCATGACCTGAGCTGAAGGCAGTTGCTTAACCAACTGAGCCACCCAGGCGCCCAACAATACATTTTTAAAACCATTATTTGGGCAAATAGCAATGACACGGTTTTTGGTTTTTGGTTTTGTTTTTGTTTTGAGAGAGAGAGAGAGCATGAGTGGAGGGCAGGGGCAGGTGGAGAGGGAGAAAGAGAATCTTAAGCAGGCTCCATGCCCAACACAGGGCTCAGTCTCACATCCCGGAGATCATGACCTGAGTGGAAATCAAGAGTTGGGTGATTAACCAACTGAGCCACCCAGGCACCCCTGATATGGTTCTTCTTAACACTTAGTCTGAAATGTTATCAAAAGTCTAGAGAATGAAAATCACTAAGCTAGATGCTGGTGTTATAAAGGTGAATAAGACAATGTTCTTACCTTTAGAGAGGCTGAAACACCCCTAAGGGAGGTGAGATCAATGAAGGAGCAATTTAATGCAATCAGGAAGGTCCTAGAGAAATTGCTAAGGAGTTCAGAAAGAAAAGAAACTCCTTTCAGCTAGAGAATCAGGAAAGCATTCTGTAAGAAGGTAGCACAACGCTCACATTCCCACTGCAAATAAGCCTCCCTGGGGGACTATGCCTTTGTTTTAACAGTATTGCTTCTGCTTAAAAATATTTTATGATAATTCTTTGGGAAAGGGTCGCCAAGAAAAGCAGCCTCATTACTTTAAAGTTTATTTTTGTATTCGAAAGTATATTCCCCAGTTGGAGATTTAAATGTCCCACTTTTATGAATCATCAATAGAACAACTAGACAAAAGATCAAGGAAATGGGAGAGATGAACAGCACTATAAAACAACTATGTTGACATAAAATAAA
>NW_022594443.1:0-1302 GCF_004348235.1 Phoca vitulina
GCCAAGCCCAAGAAGGCCGCCAGGAGTCCAGCCAAGGCCAAAGCCCCAAAGCCCAAGGCAGCCAAGCCCAAAGCGGCCAAGCCCAAGAAGGTGGCCGCCAAGAAGAAGTAAGCGAATATGGAATAGTTTAGAATCTTTAAAGGCTCTTTTCAGAGCCACCCCCAGACCTCAGGAAAAGAGCTGTCGCACTCTGCAGTGTAAGGGGGCGTGGCGGGAGAACCAGTGCACGGACCAGGGGCGGCACCTACCGGGACTCTAGTTAAGTGCACTCGGGCCTTTGAAAACTTCTCAGTGCGGTTAGAAACTCTGGGATACTATTTTGACCACTATTTCCCCCTCTACTCTCTTAACTGCGCTGTTTCCACATTAGTTGGCCCACACTCCACACGGTGCAATAAGGGGTGCATAAGTTGGGGGGCCATAGCTTATTTACAAATGTTACCCAGGCACCATGTGCTTGGGGGACGCTAGTGTGTTATGTCCTATATACCCACCGTAAAGATTTGACACTCAGTGGACCACTGGCATTCCTCTTAGATTGTTACAAAAGTATTTTAGCCACCAAGTCTATTGATAGAAAACCAAGAGACTAGGGAATAAAGAAGGCATTTCAAAAGTCACTGTAGTCCAGCATATTGCAGAAATCCTGGTTCTTTCCATTAGGTTGGTTAGCTGTAGCAGGAATAATGCGCATCTCATCAAGAACCACTTGCCCACCAGCTGCAGCATCTAGGAAGTCAAAACGAGATGAGAGACCCCTCCCAATGTAGGAAGTTTCACCAGCCAGCAAGAAGCTGTCCACACACAAACCGAAAGTTACAGTCTCTCCACGAAAGTTTCACTTACTCAAGGTTAAAAAAAGATACTTTTGCTTGAAGAGGATTATTTATAAGTAGCTTCTGGTAGCCTAGTCTAGACGTTCTGATTGGGTCGAAACAAAGCATCGAAGCAGCCAATGAAAAGCCAGGCCTTCAAGTATCTCTTACATTCGCATTTGTGACGACACACTGAAATTAATCCAATCGTGAATGACTTTACTAACCTCATTGGAATACCGCATCTATAAATAAACGTGGCCTTGCCAAGGCAGATTATTTCCCCAAGTCTTAGCGTTAGTGTAGTTTTTAATATCGGGATGCCCGAACCCACCAAGTCGGCTCCGGCCCCGAAGAAGGGCTCCAAGAAGGCGGTGACCAAGGCGCAGAAGAAGGACGGCAAGAAGCGCAAGCGCAGCCGCAAGGAGAGCTACTCGGTGTACGTGTACAAGGTGCTGAAGCAGGTGCACCCCGACACGGGCATCTC
>NW_022594444.1:0-1302 GCF_004348235.1 Phoca vitulina
TATCAGGAGAAAACTTTGTATTTTGACTGCATACAATTCATAAATGTTAAACAACAAACAGTATCTTAAACAAAACAACAAAGGCTAAGAAGAAAAAAATTGCAGAACAAGGAAGAAATGGTTGCAAATTCCTAAGTTTTCCTATCTATAAATTTAAGACTAAACTAATGCTATGAATTTAGGACTAAAATATGAATTCAGAACTAAAATATGAACTTAGGACTAAAATGTGAATTGAGGACTAAAATTTGAATTTAAGACTAAAATTTGAATTTAGGACTAAAATTTGAATTGACGACTAAAATATGAGTTTTAGGACTAAAATTTGAATTTAGGACTACACTAACTATTTCATACAGTTTGAGTGAGATGTTGTTTTGTTTAAGTTTTTTCTCTCTCTCTTTTTTTAAGGCAATCACATTTTATTCACATAAATACTGAGTTATTTCTGCGGAACTGTAACCCTAGTCCTAGAGCACAGAAATGGTCTTGTTTGAAAGTCTCAATCCATGTCCACGATAGAGGATGTCTTCAGTCCCAGTGGCATTAATTTCAATCCGAGCACCGTACCTACAGCAGAGAGTTCTAAAGCGTCCGGCAGGGAAGCTATGTCTTCATGACAATGTGGACGAAGCTCTAGTTACACAGTCCGCGATGGGGTTACACCGCTATCCGGCGGAGAGTCACTGTGGCGTCAGTTCCGAAATAGTAGCCGTTTCACTAGAGAGAGAGCCATCAGACGTTCTTCACGGAGCTGCGCGCAGATGCTGAGCCGGGCTGTGGCGGCTCAGAGCCCAGCTGCCCTGAGCCTGGTCACCCCTGCAGGCGACTCCGGGTCCCGGGGCCCTCACGGTGGGCCTTCCCTCCCCCCTGGGGGCCAGATGACCCCGGGGACCCCCCGACACTCCCCAGCCTGCGTGGGCTGTGGGCGGAGCAGCAGGACCAAGAGGGTCCCACAGGACAGGCCGGCAGCTGGACTCCACACCGGCTAGCATCCGCCTCAAGCGATCATTCTCTTTCCTTAGCTCCTGGAACTCCCTCTCTCTGGGCGCAGCTCCCACCCAGCTCTTTGTGGCTCTGTCCTGATGGAAGAGGACCAGCTTGCGATAGTAGGAGGTGGTTCTCTCCAGCTCCTGGCCCAGGTCTTGGACCATCTTCTTGTAGAGGTTGCGTCTCTGGCACGCGAAGTTCATTTCTCTGTGCGCGCTGGCCAGTTTCTTCTTCATTTCCAAGCACTGAGCTTCCGCTTGAAACACTTTTTGGTGAAGTTGCAGGATGTATTGGTCCTGTTCATCCAGGGGG
>NW_022594445.1:0-1301 GCF_004348235.1 Phoca vitulina
GTACATTATCTTTCCTGAACTTGCTTTTTTTCTACCATGCACTGATACACACTCTCTTAATTGGTATTACTTTATAATAAATATGAATATCTGGTAGGGTGAGTCTCTCTACCTTGTTCTATTTCAGAATTATGTGGGGTTTTTTTGTTTGTTTGTTTCCAGGGGTTTTTTTTTGCCTTATGTTTCCCATATACATTGTAGAATGAGCATTTTGAGTTCTACCAAAAACCGATTGGATTTTGATTAGAATTGCATGAAATTTATATACTAATTTGAAAATAATTGGCATCTTTATGAAAGCATGTCTTCCAATCCAAGAGCTTGCTTAATTTCTTTACTCTGCATCATTCAATAAAATCTGTTTTCCCTCCATAGAAGCTAGCTCATCATTTTTTAGAGCTGTTTCTGCCTTTTCCTACTGCACTGGACTCATCTTTGCCTTGTTCCTGACTTGCAAAATAATGGCTCTACATTTCACTATTAAACATAAAGTAGTTTGTAGTGTTGAATTAGATAATATTTATAAGTTAAGGTTTAGCTTTCTATGCTTTGTGTGTGCATATGTGTATATGCAAATCTTAGATGGATACTGGATTTTAATAAATTCTTGTTTTATGTACATTTGGGTACTATAGAAAGTTCTTATCCTTTAAATTAGTTTGTGTGATGAATTGCATTTATGGTTTTTTCTCGTCTTAAATCATCCAGGAACTCTCATGATAAATCAACCTTGATCATAATGGTTTTAAAAATAATCAAGTGGTAACTTCTGTTTGCTAATATTTATTCAGGAGTTTTGAGTTTACTTTCATGAGGAGATTGCATAATACATTTTGTGCTGTTCTTTTTCAGTCTGGTGTCAAAGTCATTATTAACTTCAGAAAGTGAGTTAAGGAGGCTCACTTCATTTCTTCTACTTTCTGAAATATTATGTATAAATGCAGATAATGTATTTCTTCATTTTTGCAAAAATTAACTCCTAAAACATCTGACCCAGAGTCAATTCAGGAAATAGACTGTCATTTACTGATTTTCAAAAAATATTGTAATGGTTAAACATCAATTCTGGTTTCTGATTCTTCTTGAAATACAACTTTTGTTAAGTTACTTGTGCAATTAGAAAATTAGATAAATATAATCAGAACTAAATAATTTATAGAAAACGATCCATATATCTCAGTTTTTAATTAGTTGGTGTAATTCGTTCGTGATTTTCTCTTACCATTATCTACACTGTATCTCTAATCGTGACCTTTTTAGTTCCTAATATTTATTAATGCCTTTTCTTTCTTTTCTTGCTC
>NW_022594446.1:0-1300 GCF_004348235.1 Phoca vitulina
CCTGACCCAGCTCCTGCCCTGGATCCTGCCCCTTCTCCTGCCCCTGCCTGTATTCCTGTTCTTGCCCTTGACCCGGCTTCTGCCCCTGCAACTGTCCCTTCCCCAGCCCCTCCCTGTGCTCCTGTCCTTGCCTCTGACCCAGCTCCTTCCCCTTTCCCTACCCGTTTCCCTGCCCCTGCATGTGCGCCCATTCCTGCCCCTGACCCACCTCCTGCCCCTGCACCTGTCCCTTCCCCTGCCGGTGTCCCTGTTCCTGCCCCTGCCAGAGCCGATGCCCCTTCCCCTGCCCGTGTCCTTGTTCCTACCCCTGCCCCTGCCCCTGCCAGAGCCGATGCCCCTTCCACTGCCGGTGTCCCTGTTCCTGCCCCTGCCAGAGCCGATGCCCCTTCCACTGCCGGTGTCCCTGTTCCTGCCCCTGCCAGAGCCGATGCCCCTTCCCCTGCCCGTGTCCTTGTTCCTGCCCCTGCCCCTGCCCCTGCCAGAGCCGATGCCCCTTCCCCTGCCGGTGTCCCTGTTCCTGCCCCTGCCCCTGCCCCTGCCCCTGCCAGAGCCGATGCCCCTTCCCCTTCTTTCCAGGGCCACTGCCCCTTCCCCTGGCCCTGCCTGGGCTCCTGTACTTGCCCCTGACCCAGCTCCTACCGTCGATCCTGCCCCTGGCCCTGCTCTTGCATCTGGCCCTGCCCCTCTTCCTGCTCCTGCAGGGCTCCCAGAACCACATCCAGAGCCCACATCCTCGCAAGGAGAGCTCCTTGTACAATTACCCTTAGCTCCATCACCCGACCCCGACACCCCGCCAGATTGTTTCATCCCATCCCCCTATGTTCTTTCTCTCTGGTACATATTAACTGTTATATTATCTTTCCATGTCCTATATGCTGTTTATTATTTATTTTAAATAAAATTAATTGTTTTCAGTTGAACAAGTCCTGAGCATGAAGTACATTCCCAATGCTGGGCCACCACACCACAGAACATTGCTGTGGAATATCTGCTTCCCCAAAGGAGTCCCCAAACCAGAAGGCCTCCCTGGAAACCCCTAAGCTGCTTTCTCTCTCTGTTCCTTTACCTGTTCTGGATGTTTCCTGTACGTGGAATCACACAGTACGGGCCTTTGTGTCTGCCCCCCTATTTTCAAAGGGGACTCATTCTTTTCTGTGTTGACTTGACATAGAATTTTCCTTATTTGATGTTGAAAGCCCCGATGGATTACAGATGAGATGCACTCATAGAGCCCCCTTTGGTAAATATGGACACAATCTCGGGGCGGAGACCCCTATTCCTGCTGGGACACCTCAGCCTG
>NW_022594447.1:0-1299 GCF_004348235.1 Phoca vitulina
CTGGCAGGGGCTGCATTTCAGAGAGGTCCGCTGAGCACTGGAAGAAGTGACCGGAGGGGAAGACGCCAGAGGAGAAAGAGCTGGGGAGGGGCAGGCTGTCGGGATGAGGCAGCACGAGGGGTTGGACCGCGCAGGTGAGCGGAAGGCTCAGCGCTCTTGGAAGCATTCTGCCCCTGGACTCCCCGGGTCACCGTGTTAATGAGAGAACAGGCAAGGTCACGGACAGCGAGTCCTTATCACAGTGCCCACCAGGAACACTCGGGAGCCGGTGTTACTGCTAACGAAGCAGCAACATGGACAGCGACGGCACTGACCTCACGGTGACACAGAGCACACGCACGAGACGGGGGAGGCAGTGGCCGCGGAAGGCGGGTGGTGTGGCCAGGCTGCTGTCCCATCTAGGGCAGTGGGCTGCCTGCGGGTGCAGCGTGTCGTCACCCGCACCGCGCACCACTGATGCGCGTCTGCTCTCCATTCCGGTCTGCGAAGAGAAGTCTTCTCCTTCAGTCCAGACAAGCTTAGTGACACAGACCCAGGAGAACAGACGGGCCCCTCCAATCATCTCTGTCTTCGGGGGAAGGAAGAGGCCACAGGCCGTCACCCCCCACAGGGTCTGGGGCACCGCCTGGCACCGCTGTGACCCGTTACACCTGCTGCAAAGCTGCCTGGCCGCACCAATGACACAGACGGTTTGTTAAAATGTTGTGCTTCTGATTTTATCCTACAACTGTTTTTAATTTCTCAAGATTTCAGAATAATTTTCTCAAGATAAGTATCTCATTTCTTCTCCGGAGAAGTTTTAAAATCAAAATTTTTTGCAAGCAATTTAAATGAAAAAAAAAAACAAAAACAAAAAACAAAGTGAGGATACTTTTGGATTCTCTCCGAACTTAGCTACCAAAGAACAGACCTACATAACCTGAAGAAATTCACAATATACGCCTTTAGTAGCCAGAGCAGGGTCAAGGAATGAATGGAATACTGGGGAAAAGGGAACCTAAGTGGGAGCCTAAGTAACTAGAAGTACAATGTTTGATTTTATTAGCATGTGTTACTGCTAAAAGCTCTTCCTCATACATCTCGGGGCATCTGAAACTAGCAGTCCATCTCCCTGCCTGGCTAACCAATGGAATACCATGCTCAAGCAAGCAACAAGAGACTACATGTAACTCAATGTGGTCTCATTCTTGGAATTTCAATGAGTGGCGAGTCTGAACTAGAGGTTCTATAGGTTTACACAAGGACACCGACTGACTTTTCATAAAGGTTCCATGAAAATGGCCCTGGCATGAGCTTTGG
>NW_022594448.1:0-1299 GCF_004348235.1 Phoca vitulina
CTGGCAGGGGCTGCATTTCAGAGAGGTCCGCTGAGCACTGGAAGAAGTGACCGGAGGGGAAGACGCCAGAGGAGAAAGAGCTGGGGAGGGGCAGGCTGTCGGGATGAGGCAGCACGAGGGGTTGGACCGCGCAGGTGAGCGGAAGGCTCAGCGCTCTTGGAAGCGTTCTGCCCCTGGACTCCCCGGGTCACCGTGTTAATGAGAGAACAGGCAAGGTCACGGACAGCGAGTCCTTACCACAGTGCCCACCAGGAACACTCGGGAGCCGGTGTTACTGCTAACGAAGCAGCAACATGGACAGCGACGGCACTGACCTCACGGTGACACAGAGCACACGCACGAGACGGGGGAGGCAGTGGCCGCGGAAGGCGGGTGGTGTGGCCAGGCTGCTGTCCCATCTAGGGCAGTGGGCTGCCTGCGGGTGCAGCGTGTCGTCACCCGCACCGCGCACCACTGATGCGCGTCTGCTCTCCATTCCGGTCTGCGAAGAGAAGTCTTCTCCTTCAGTCCAGACAAGCTTAGTGACACAGACCCAGGAGAACAGACGGGCCCCTCCAATCATCTCTGTCTTCGGGGGAAGGAAGAGGCCACAGGCCGTCACCCCCCACAGGGTCTGGGGCACCGCCTGGCACCGCTGTGACCCGTTACACCTGCTGCAAAGCTGCCTGGCCGCACCAATGACACAGACGGTTTGTTAAAATGTTGTGCTTCTGATTTTATCCTACAACTGTTTTTAATTTCTCAAGATTTCAGAATAATTTTCTCAAGATAAGTATCTCATTTCTTCTCCGGAGAAGTTTTAAAATCAAAATTTTTTGCAAGCAATTTAAATGAAAAAAAAAAACAAAAACAAAAAACAAAGTGAGGATACTTTTGGATTCTCTCCGAACTTAGCTACCAAAGAACAGACCTACATAACCTGAAGAAATTCACAATATACGCCTTTAGTAGCCAGAGCAGGGTCAAGGAATGAATGGAATACTGGGGAAAAGGGAACCTAAGTGGGAGCCTAAGTAACTAGAAGTACAATGTTTGATTTTATTAGCATGTGTTACTGCTAAAAGCTCTTCCTCATACATCTCGGGGCATCTGAAACTAGCAGTCCATCTCCCTGCCTGGCTAACCAATGGAATACCATGCTCAAGCAAGCAACAAGAGACTACATGTAACTCAATGTGGTCTCATTCTTGGAATTTCAATGAGTGGCGAGTCTGAACTAGAGGTTCTATAGGTTTACACAAGGACACCGACTGACTTTTCATAAAGGTTCCATGAAAATGGCCCTGGCATGAGCTTTGG
>NW_022594449.1:0-1298 GCF_004348235.1 Phoca vitulina
CGGCCGGGCGTCTTCTGCCTATGTGACGTGCGGCCTGGGGACCAGCAAGGACAGGCTTAGCTGCGCGGCCGGGGCCCGAGCCGCCGTGGCGCGTCAGGCTGCGTGTGTCACCCCAAGCCCGGCCTCTGCCGCGGGCACAGATGTCCCCGCGCGCACGGCGGACTCCGCTGAGGCGGGACACTGGCCGCCGCGGCCGCCTGTAGGCCTGGGGTCGCACTGCCACTCACGTCACCTGTCACACGCCTCGTGCGCAGTGGCAGCCTCTGTCTGTCAGCGGGTCGTGCGTCGGGTCCAGCGTGTGCCCCCCTGTCTGGCGGAGCCTCGGGCCGGGTCCCACTGGAAGGCTGTGGGGAGAACAGGTCCTCCTCTTCTGCGGAGGGAGGAGGGAGGCGGGCTCCTCCGGAGGCCCTGACCGGGCGGTTGTCCTCCTGTGGGAAGGCCGCTGGGGGGCTGGGGGCGCGGGATGGAGAAAGGGACTCATCGCCGGTCCTGGAGCACAGATCTGAGGCTGCAGCTCCATCAGGTGCTTTGTAGGCGCTCAGGCTCAGCCGAAGGACCACGTGGCTAATAAATGACAGTTCTCCTGTGGTTCCCCAGATGGCACGTGGTGAGACCCAGCTGTTGTCCACTGCAGTTTGGCCAGGTGGGCCGGTGGCCTGTATGTGCCCTGCCTTTGCTCTGGCAAGGACGAGAACGCCTGTAACACGTGAGCAGGTCTGTGTGCACCGACGTGTCCGTGAATGTTTCTGTTTCGCTGTGCAGGGCGCTACTCTGGAGAGAGAGTCTCCAGCATCTGTCAGCTTTTACGTGACCGCTGCCAAGCACGAAAAACCAACCAGTGAAGGAGCCCAGAGCACCGGCCTGGCTTTCTAGGGTAGCTGGAGTGTCCCGCAAAGTCGGGACTGTTCACGCCAACTGGGCACATGGAAGGTCGGGTTCTTCAGCAGTTCATGGCTCGGGCAGCCCCCAGCTAGCACACAGCAAGGAGCCTCTTCCAGTAGCAGAGAGGAAAGGATTGTCAAGGCAGAGGGGAGGGGAAAACAGGAAACTATGAATAAACGAGGCCTTGTTGTGAGCGAGGGGGCCCTGCTAAGGGGAAAGGAGGCGGTCTCCCGGCGGCGTCCGTTCAGCGCTGAGCAGGACGTTCCGGTGGCCGATTGCAGGTCGCATTTCTGGAAGAAGCTGAAGCTGCAGTAGGTTAAGTGTGACGTTCTCCGTGGTGTGTAGCGTCAGTGACTCCATTCTGGGCCCGCTGTCTCCTTTTGTAACGGGACCGTGAACAGCTGGTCGCAGATGGA
>NW_022594450.1:0-1298 GCF_004348235.1 Phoca vitulina
CGGCCGGGCGTCTTCTGCCTATGTGACGTGCGGCCTGGGGACCAGCAAGGACAGGCTTAGCTGCGCGGCCGGGGCCCGAGCCGCCGTGGCGCGTCAGGCTGCGTGTGTCACCCCAAGCCCGGCCTCTGCCGCGGGCACAGATGTCCCCGCGCGCACGGCGGACTCCGCTGAGGCGGGACACTGGCCGCCGCGGCCGCCTGTAGGCCTGGGGTCGCACTGCCACTCACGTCACCTGTCACACGCCTCGTGCGCAGTGGCAGCCTCTGTCTGTCAGCGGGTCGTGCGTCGGGTCCAGCGTGTGCCCCCCTGTCTGGCGGAGCCTCGGGCCGGGTCCCACTGGAAGGCTGTGGGGAGAACAGGTCCTCCTCTTCTGCGGAGGGAGGAGGGAGGCGGGCTCCTCCGGAGGCCCTGACCGGGCGGTTGTCCTCCTGTGGGAAGGCCGCTGGGGGGCTGGGGGCGCGGGATGGAGAAAGGGACTCATCGCCGGTCCTGGAGCACAGATCTGAGGCTGCAGCTCCATCAGGTGCTTTGTAGGCGCTCAGGCTCAGCCGAAGGACCACGTGGCTAATAAATGACAGTTCTCCTGTGGTTCCCCAGATGGCACGTGGTGAGACCCAGCTGTTGTCCACTGCAGTTTGGCCAGGTGGGCCGGTGGCCTGTATGTGCCCTGCCTTTGCTCTGGCAAGGACGAGAACGCCTGTAACACGTGAGCAGGTCTGTGTGCACCGACGTGTCCGTGAATGTTTCTGTTTCGCTGTGCAGGGCGCTACTCTGGAGAGAGAGTCTCCAGCATCTGTCAGCTTTTACGTGACCGCTGCCAAGCACGAAAAACCAACCAGTGAAGGAGCCCAGAGCACCGGCCTGGCTTTCTAGGGTAGCTGGAGTGTCCCGCAAAGTCGGGACTGTTCACGCCAACTGGGCACATGGAAGGTCGGGTTCTTCAGCAGTTCATGGCTCGGGCAGCCCCCAGCTAGCACACAGCAAGGAGCCTCTTCCAGTAGCAGAGAGGAAAGGATTGTCAAGGCAGAGGGGAGGGGAAAACAGGAAACTATGAATAAACGAGGCCTTGTTGTGAGCGAGGGGGCCCTGCTAAGGGGAAAGGAGGCGGTCTCCCGGCGGCGTCCGTTCAGCGCTGAGCAGGACGTTCCGGTGGCCGATTGCAGGTCGCATTTCTGGAAGAAGCTGAAGCTGCAGTAGGTTAAGTGTGACGTTCTCCGTGGTGTGTAGCGTCAGTGACTCCATTCTGGGCCCGCTGTCTCCTTTTGTAACGGGACCGTGAACAGCTGGTCGCAGATGGA
>NW_022594451.1:0-1298 GCF_004348235.1 Phoca vitulina
GAAGGACACTATATCCTACTTAAAGGGTCTCTCCAACAAGAAGATCTAACAACTGTAAATATCTATGCCTCTAACATTGGAGCAGCCAATTATATAAACCAATTAATAAAAAAAGCAAAGAAACACATCGACAACAATACAATAATAGTAGGGGACTTTAACACCCCCCTCACTGAAATGGACAGATCAGCTAAGCAAAAGATCAACAAGGAAATAAACACTTTAAATGACACACTGGACCAAATGGACTTCACAGACATATTCAGAACATTCCATCCCAAAGCAACAGGATACACATTCTTCTCTAGTGCCCATGGAACATTCTCCAGAATAGATCCCATCCAGAATAGGTCACAAATCAGGTCTCAACCCGTACCAAAAGACTGGGATCATTCCCTGCATACTTTCAGACCACAATGCTTTGAAACTAGAACTCAGTCACAAGAGGAAAGTTGGAAAGAATTCAAATACATGGAGGCTAAAGAGCATCCTACTAAAGAATGAATGGGTCAACCAGGAAATTAAAGAAGAATTAAAAAAATTCATGGAAACCAATGAAAATGAAAACACAACTGTTCAAAATCTTTGGGATGCAGCAAAGGCAGTCCTAAGAGGAAAGTATTTAGCAATACAAGCCTTTCTCAAGAAACAAGAAAGGTCTCCAGTACACAACCTAACCCTCCACCTAAAGGAGCTGGAGAAAGAACAGCAAATAAAGCCTAAACCCAGCAGGAGAAGAGAAATAATATTAGAGCAGAAATCATTGAAGTAGAAACCAAAAGAGCAGTAGAACAGATCAACGAAACTAGGAGCTGGTTCTTTGAAAGAATGAACAAGACTGATACACCCCTAGCCAGACTTATCAAAAAGAAAAGAGAAATGACCCAAATAAATAAAGTCATGAATGAAAGAGGAGAGATCACAAGCAACACCAAAGAAATACAAACAATTCTAAGACCATATTATGAGCAATGCTCATATGCAAGCAAATTAGATAACCTGGAAGAAATGGATGCATTCCTAGAGATGTATCAACTACCAAAACTGAACCAGGAAGAAACAGAAAACTTGAACAGACCCATAACCACTAAGGAAATTGAAGCAGTCATCAAAAATCTCCCAACAAACAAAAGTCCAGGGCCAAATGGCTTCCCAGGGGAATTCTACCAAACACTTAAAGAAAAATTAATACCTAATCTTCTGAAACTGTTCCAAAAAATAGAAATGGAAGGAAAACTTCCAAACTCATTTTATGAGGCCACCATTACCTTGATCCCCAAACCAGACAAAGACCCCAA
>NW_022594452.1:0-1298 GCF_004348235.1 Phoca vitulina
CACACACCCCTCTCCTCCCTCTGAGTGAATAGTGTGTCTGGGACTCTACGGATTCCAGGCTTCTCTGTCCTTCTAGAAGTCAGGGTCAACATGTGCTCACCCAGCCATCCTCAATGTCACAATTTCCAGAAGGCAGAATCCTCCTCAATAGGAACTGGAGACATCTAGTGTGACTGGGGTCCTGTCCCCAGGGCAGCCAGGATGGGCTCTGAACACCTGTTGTCCTGGGATGAGGCTGATGCTCAGGAATCTCAGGGGGGAGTCCCTGTCCCCACGGGCAGCTCAGCCCCCGAAAATGTGGGATCCAGTCAGTGGCTGAGGCTGATCAGTAGATTGATTCTGGGACCTCAGCCTCAGAACTCAAAACCCTTGAGGACAAGTGACACATGTTCCCTGTGTTCTCAGGGTTGGGCTGTCACTCTTTAGTCACTGCCCAGTGACACTTCCAGCCTGGCTGTACTCTGATGGACAGTCTTCTGTCCCATCCCAGGGCCACAGGGCATGTGACCTCAGGGACACACTCCCCCTTATCTCCACTTCTCTCCCCCTCAGCTTTGGGATATTTGACAGAAACTTCAGTGTCCAGTAGGTTTGGGGTAGTAAAATCCATTCCTGTAGTCATTGGGCACTGAACGAATAACGCTTCCATCCTGAATGTGCTGGACACAGTTGCAGGGACTAGAGCTGTGTCCAACCCAGAGAGTGGTCTGACCCCAAATCCTTTGTCCTAGGAGCTCTGTCTGTGTTTGGTAATTTTGTCAGCAGGATGGTTCTGAGTTCATAGGAACAGGCTCCTCAAGAGAATTCACTGGGCACCATGTTGACCTTTCCTACGTGGGCGACCAGACACATGGTACAAATAAGTGATTTTAGAAAAAGTATATAAAAGCCTATTCTCCTGCGAAAAGAAGGCATTCCTGTTCCATTAATTCAATCTTACCGAATGGAATTATGTATAAAATAACACAGATTCTTCTTAAATATGACGTTGGCTCCGTGGTGACTGACACATAAACTCTGTCACTAGGTCCCTGTCAGAGCATCTACATCTCTCACTCCTTTCTTCCTAGAACCTCCAGCACATTTGTCCTTTGTGCCCTGAGATCAGGGCCACACACACTCACGTGGCAGGGCTCCTGCAGACTCGTGTCTGTGCTGGGAGGACGGAGCCGAGGAGGGAATCCCCGCTCAGTGTGTGGACAAATGTTGTTTCAAGTAGTTTGACACAGTGACAGGAGACAAAGATGTGCGGTGTGTAACCCTCTAGGAATGCACGGGACGGCTTCTACCCACAATCT
>NW_022594453.1:0-1298 GCF_004348235.1 Phoca vitulina
CCCTGGTGTGGGACATCAGGTGTTGCACATACGGGTCCTTCAGCTTTTTCTAGAATCTCCTGCGGGGGTCACTGGCCACTTCAGTTGTTTTCTGTACGTTAAATACAAATGTGCCATATATTTTCCCCAGTGATAATGGGTTTATTGAAGAAAAGCAAAAACTTGAAAGCCAGGACAGGTAAGGTATGGCAAAACCACAGGCAAGAGCAGGGAACAAAGGATAAGGAAGCTCTTTTATGGAGCAAAGGGTGGTGTGGGAGGGACAAAAAGTCCACGGGAGTAAAAGGGAATTCTAATTATAGGGCTTGTCAATGGTTATGATGTGACAATTTCTCATTGGCTGGGCTGTTGCCAGGGCAGGAAGAAGTCTTCCTCTTCCTGAGGTAGGAAGGGACTAGTTACAGGCCTGCAGACTTGCAAAGTCTGTCCTCCTGCTGGGTCTGCAATTGAGGAGTGGTGGGCACGAGAGCTCCCCCTACTGGTCTCTGATCTCCATTCAAAAGAGATGTTCCTTTAATTATATATCACATAATATATGTATGGGTTTACATTCCCATAGACCAGGACTCTTTCTGACAGTGAGATTCAACAATATCATCAGCAGGCCTGAAGGACCATCATATCTAGAAATCAGACCCAGTGAGATGCAGACCCCAGCTGAACTCTCAGGGCTTCGGACCCTGGTGACATGTGTGCCCTGGACCAGCAGGTGGCGCTGTGGGAATGCCTTGTGCTAAAAAAGCAGCTCATTAGTGAGAACCATTCAAAGAAGTTTGGGCCTGAGGGCTGGGCCCTGTGCTCCCTGATGGAACTCAACAGCTGTGTCCCCTCTGGTCTGGCA
The DNA here is from genome assembly GCF_004348235.1 of Phoca vitulina. NCBI lineage: Eukaryota > Metazoa > Chordata > Mammalia > Carnivora > Phocidae > Phoca > Phoca vitulina. Next base: position 842 of record NW_022594453.1, read on the forward strand.
GAGTGTCCCAAAGGGACCTGTGTGTGGTCTCAGCAGGTGCTTCCTCCCAGGGATGGCCCCAGGGCTGAAGGCAACCTCCATCCTCCTTAGTGTGTGATGTGAACTGAGCTCAGCACCAGGGCTCAGGGAAAGTGAGGGGCAGGGACTCACTGGATGGACCGTATTTGCATATGGAGCCCCTCATGTGGCAGAGGCTGGAGGAGAAAAGGAGGTGTAGGAGCCCAGCCCACTGGGGAACCTGGGTCTGTGTCACCATGGCCTGGACTCCTGTCTTCCTGGGGATGTTCTTTTACTGCACAGGTAGGGACAGGCCTCGGGGAACAGCCGGCATCACCCCTCTGCTTCCGAGTCTAGAGAAAATTTACATTGAACCTATCCAATATCCTATGAGTGTGTGTGTTTGCAGGCTCCCTGTCCCAGCCCGTGCTGACCCGGCCGCCCTCCCTCTCTGCATCTC
>NW_022594454.1:0-1298 GCF_004348235.1 Phoca vitulina
GTAGAAATCAAAAAGGCTATTAATGAGGTGCAATCAAATATGGGGGCGCTAACTGCTAGGATAAATGAGGCAGAAGAAAGAATCAGTGAGATAGAAGACCAAATGATGGAAAATAAAGAAGCTGAGAAAAAGAGAGATAAACAACTACTGGATCACGAGGGCAGAATTCGAGAGATAAACGATACCATAAGACGAAACAACATTAGAATAATTGGGATCCCAGAAGAAGAAGAAAGAGAGAGAGGGGCAGAAGGTATAATGGAGCAAATTATAGCAGAGAACTTCCCTAATTTGGGGAAGGAAACAGGCATCAAAATCCAGGAGGCACAGAGAACCCCTCTCAAAATCAATAAAAATAGGTCAACACCCCGACATCTAATAGTAAAACTTACGAGTCTCAGAGACAAAGAGAAAATCCTGAAAGCAGCTCGGGAGAAGAGATATGTAACCTACAATGGTAGAAACATTAGATTGGCAACAGACTTATCCACAGAGACCTGGCAGGCCAGAAAGGACTGGCAGGACATATTCAGAGCACTAAATGAGAAAAATATGCAGCCAAGAATACTATATCCAGCTAGGCTGTCATTGAAAATAGAAGGAGAGACAAAAAGCTTCCAGGACAAACAAAAACTAAAGGAATTTGCAAACACGAAACCAGCCCTACAACAAATATTGAAAGGGGTCCTCTAAGCAAAGAGAGAGCCTAAAAGCAACATAGACCAGAAAGGAACACAAACAATATACAGTAACAGTCACTTTACAGGCAATACAATGGCACTAAATTCCTATCTTTCAATAGTTACCCTGAATGTAAATGGGCTAAATGCCCCAATCAAAAGACACAGGCTATCAGATTGGATTAAAAAACAAGACCCATCGATATGCTGTCTGCAAGAGACTCATTTTAGACCCAAAGACACCCCCAGATTGAAAGTGAGGGGGTGGAAAACCATTTACCATGCTAATGGACACCAAAAGAAAGCTGGGGTGGCAATCCTTATATCAGACAAATTAGATTTTAAACCAAAGACTGTAATAAGAGATGAGGAAGGACACTATATCATACTTAAAGGGTCTATCCAACAAGAAGATCTAACAATTGTAAATATCTATGCCCCTAACATGGGAGCAGCCAATTATATAAGGCAATTAATAACAAAAGCAAAGAAACACATCGACAACAATACAATAATAGTGGGGGACTTTAACACCCCCCTCACTGAAATGGACAGATCGTCTAAGCAAAAGATCAACAAGGAAATAAAGACTTTAAATGACACACTGGACCAAATGGA
>NW_022594455.1:0-1297 GCF_004348235.1 Phoca vitulina
TCTATTAAGAAATTGATGGATATACAAAATATGGTACACCCATACAAAACTGGCATAAAAAAAAAAAAGACACATAGATGATTGGAATAAAATAGAGAACCCAGAAAGAAATCATCACATATATTGTCAATGGCTTTTAGGCAAAAATGCCAAGACCATTCAGTGGGAAAAGTCAATCTTTTCAACAAATGGCACTGAGAAACTTAGATGTTCAGATGCAAATGAATGCAGTTCCCTTATACACCATATACACAAATTAACTCAAAATGGATCAAAAACCTAAACACAAGAGCTAAAATTCTGAAACTCTTAGAAGAAAACATAGGGGGAAGTCTTCATGATTTTGGATTTGACAATTATTTATTGACTATGACACCGAAAGCACAGGAAACAAAAGAAAAAAATAGATAAAATGTTCCTCATCAAATTTTTAGAATTTTACTTGAAAGGACACTATCAAAAGAGTGAAAAGACAATGCACTGAATGGGAGAAAATATTTGCAAAGCATATATCTTATGAGGGGTTCATATTCAGAATATATAAAGAGCTCTTACAAATCAACAACAAAACAAACAACCCAATTTTAAAAATAGGCAAAGGACTTGAATAGACAATTCTCCAGAGAAGGTACACAAATGGCCAATAAGCACATGAAAAGATGCTCAACATCACTAGTCATTAGGGAGATGAAAATCAAAACCACAATGAGATACCACATCACATGCGGTAGAATGACTATTATACACACAAAACAAACAAACAAACCTGAAAATAACAAGGTTTAGCAAGATATGGAGAAACCAGAACACTTGTACATTGCTGATAGAAATATAAAATGGTGCAGCCACTGTGGAAAACATTTTGGCAGTTCCTCAAAAAGTTAAATATAGGGGCGCCAGGGTGGCTCAGTCATTGGGCGTCTGCCTTTGGCTCGGGTCATGATCCCAGGGTCCTGGCATCAAGCCCCACATCAGGCTCCCTGCTCAGCGTGGAGCCTGCTTCTCCCTCTCCCACTCCCCCCTGCTTATATTCCCTCTTTCACTGTCTCGCTGTCTCTCTCTCTCTGTCAAATAAATAAATAAAATCTTTTAAAAAAAAGTTAAATATAGAATTACCATATGATGCAGCAATTCCACTTTCAGGTATATATCCAAAAGAAGTGAAAGCAGGAACTCAAAACGGATACTTGCACACCAATGTTCATTGCAGCATTATTCACAGTAGCCAAAAGATGGAAATAATCTAAATGTCTATTAAGAAATTGATGGATATACAAAATATGGTACACCCATACAA
>NW_022594456.1:0-1296 GCF_004348235.1 Phoca vitulina
CTTGAGATGAATGATTTTTCCAGAAGTGAAGGATATGTAATCTAGGTATAGACCATGTTGCATTAATTAAATTTATCATCTATTTAGAGGATATTTCTAAATGATTCTCTATTTACTGACTTCCCAGTCTAGTTTTCCCTTTAGGCTAGTACCCTTGACTAATTCTGTGAGGCTTCTTTTTTTTTGTAGACCTTTTTCTTTTTCTCCATGACTTTTCTATAGTCTTTTCTTGATTTCTTTTTTTTTTTTTTACTTTGTCCTCTGCTTTTCTTGGTGTTTCTTTTAGTCCATTAATTGTTTCCATTTCTGCCAGCTAAATAGTCTCTGTTTTTCTATAGACAAAATTAAAAGCACATAGAATTTCAGGATCTTAAGGAATCTTAGAGATGAATTAATCAAAATACCCTCTGGTACTGCAACCTATGTTTAACATCCTCACCAAGTGGTTGTTTAAATGGAGAATTTGAAACTCAAAAGAGATTAAAAGTGACTTATTTGGATATGATAAGTGACAGAAATGAGATTTAAATTCAGGTTTTTTCCTTTTTTCTCATCTTGTAGGTAAATGTTTTAATAATTGAAAGATGGGGAGGGGGTCTTGTGAACACAGTGAGGGGGGTAAGGAAGGAATTAGCAGGAGAGGCCAAGTTTCAAGAAGAATAACACTGGGTTGGATAGTTTTAGAAAAGATGTCAGAATATTGGGGTTTATGATAAGTTAGATAAAGATGAATTATAGGAATGAAGGATACACACACACACACACACACACACACACACACACACAAAGGAATGAAGGGCACAGGATATTGGGAGTTGTTTAGAAAGGCATATTAAAATAGAGGGTTGAAGAGAATCTTGAGCAGCTTTTTTGTTTGTTGGTTTAATTGAATGAACTAGCATACTTCAGGTTTTCTGTTGAGAGATCTTAAAATCATTTGAGCCACTGGGAAGAATCTTTTTACAGCATATAAGAATGTGATATCATCTACTTCCACCCCAACTTACAGAGAGTGGCTTAGATCCTCTTGAGTAATAGGCGGAATGGAGATTCTACACAACATAGATGCATGGCCCAAGGTAGCGGTCTCCTCACTCCACCTCTTTTCTTAATTCTCTGAAGCCCTGCCCATGTACATGTAGGGTTTGGTGGGGTACGACTGGCTGTCAAATCAGTAACAGAGTTTTATTTGGGTAGTTGATAACATGTCTACGTTGAGATGACTACATGGATGACTGAAACTCCATTCCGCTTGTTCTCCAGGAGCAGGAAATGGCTCTTACTCTTGGTCATTTG
>NW_022594457.1:0-1296 GCF_004348235.1 Phoca vitulina
TTTTCTTGGTTCCTCTGTCATAAATTAATTGACCACATATGCATGGGTTTATTTCTGTGCTGTCTATTCTGTTCCACTGATCTATGTGTCTGTTTTTATGCCGATACCATACTGTTTTAATTACTGTAGCTTTGTAATATAATTTGAAATCAGGGAGCACGCCGCCTCCAGCCTTGTTCTTTCTCAATATTGCTTTGAATATTTGGGGTCTTTTATGGTGTCATAGAAATTTTAGCATTGTTCTATTTCTGTGAAAATAGAATTTTCACATTGTAATTTTTTTTTTAATTTTATTATGTTATGTTAGTCACCATACAATACATCATTGGTTTTTAATGTGGTGATCCACGATCCATTGTTTTCGTATAACACCCAGTGCTCCATGCAGTACATGCCCTCCTTAATACCCATCACCAGGCTAACCAGTCCCCCCTCCCCCCCCCAAAACCCTGTTTGTTTCTCAGAGTCCATAGTCTCTCATGGTTCATCTCTCCCTCCAATTCCTCCGCCCAATTTTTCCCTTCCTTCTCCTAATGTCCTCCATGTTATTCCTTATGTTCCACAAATAAGTGAAACCATATGATAATTGACTTTCTCTGCTTGACTTAATTTCACTTAGCATAATCTCCTCCAGTCCCATCCATGTGGATGTAGAAGTTGGGTATTCATCCTTTCTGATGGCTGAGTAATATTCCATTGTATATATGAACCACATCTTCTTTATCCATTCATCTGTTGAAGGGCATCTCGGCTCGTTCCACAGTTTGACTATCACGGACATTGCTGCTATGAACATTGGGGTGCATATGGCCCTTCCTTTCACTACATCTGTATCTTTGGGGTAAATACCCAGGAGTGCAATTGCTGGGTCATAGGGTAGCTCTATTTTTAATTTTTTGAGGCACCTCCACACTGTTTTCCAAAGTAGCTGTACCAACTTGCATTCCCACCAACAGTGTAAGAGGGTTCCCCTTTCTCCACAACCTCTCCAACATTTGTTGTTTCTTTCCCTGTCAATTTTTGCCATTCTAACTGGTGTAAGGTGGTATCTCAATGTGGTTTTGATTTGGATTTCCCTGATGGCTAATGATGATGAACATTTTTTCATGTGTCTGTTAGCCATTTGTATGTCTTCTTCGGAGAAGTGTCTTTTCATATCTTCTGCCCACTTTTTGACTTGATTATTTGTTTTTTGGATGTTGAGTTTGAGAAGTTCTTTATAGATCTTGGATACCAGCCCTTTATCTGTAGTGTCATTTGCAAATATCTTCTCCCATTCTGTGGGTTGCCTCTTTG
>NW_022594458.1:0-1296 GCF_004348235.1 Phoca vitulina
AGATAATAGTATAAAGCCAAAAAATATATAAACTTCCCAAGAATCAAGGGAGCAAGTCCTCCTAAAGCAGGAGTGGTGCTCACCAACAGGAAGGCCTGTGCAGAGGCCATTTAAAACCTATTTCAGGGCAACAATAAAGGAGAAATCCCTTGGTCCCCAAGACTAGGAAAGTTATTCTGGCTCATTCCCAATTCCTATTCAGGAACCTCTTCCCTAATGGTCCAGAAAACCCCTTATTTAAAAACAAGAGGTACAGAATTATGATCGAATCCCATAAAAATATATTACCAAAAAGAAGTGAAAATAAAATAAATAACATTGTAAGAGATAATATAAAAATACACCAGAAAACTATGAACCCAAAGAAAATTATAGCCTAATTAATATATCACATTGAACTAAAATTTGAGAAAATAATGAACATTTTAGAAGAACATAATTTAAAATAGAATTAGAACATCTCAAAGTGACATGGCAAGAAAAGAGGAAGATATAGAAAGGTGGCTAGAAAAGCTCAGGAATAAACTAGAATGTTTTTCAGAAGTGAGAAGTAGAAGAAACACAGGAGCAAAGATATAGCACAGAGGGCCCAGGAAAGAGCGTAGAGAACAGAAATAAGAAAAGAAAATAATGAGACAGATGCGCAGGAAGAAGATTCAAAAGAACATGACAGACGCCACGCACGGGCAAGAGAGGGCCGACGCTCACGCACGCCTAAGTGCAACCCGCCGCACCCTCACGTGCACACGTGTACCTTCCAAAGATACCTCCTGAAATAAACCAGAGCCTGCGATCCTGAAAATTCAAGCCTGACAAGTTAACAGCAAGACACACTTTAGGAAAACGATTAAATGTTAGAGATGAAGTCTTCGGGGTGTTCAAAACAAAAGGTCCCATGCGCTTATGAAGAAAAGAACATCAGAGTGAGGTCAGACTTCTCAACAGCAATGCAAAAGCAAAGCAACATTTTTAAGACACTAAAGTGAAAAAAAATGTAAACTAAGGATTTTATGCAGCTAAATTACACTTGCACTGTAAAGGCTACAGATCAAAAGACATGAAGGTGCAGGAACACAGGGAATATGTGGCGAGCCTACCTCGAAGAACCTAACAGAGAGTGGGTCTCAGCCAACCACAAAATAAGTGGAGAAACTTTGTCACAAGGTACGGTGACAAGCATCAGATATATTTCACTCTAGAACCAGGACTAAATAATGCAGTTAATGGTGACAGAATAACGTACAAATGTTAAATGTGCTGGAGATAAAGAATTGATAAAACTAATCAAGTGGGAGA
>NW_022594459.1:0-1295 GCF_004348235.1 Phoca vitulina
TCAATGGAACAGAATAGAGAACCCAGAAATGGATCCTCGACTCTATGGTCAAGTAATCTTCGACAAAGCAGGAAAGAATATCCAGTGGAAAAAAGACAGTCTCTTCAATAAATGGTGTTGGGAAAACTGGACAGCCACATGCAGAAGAATGAAACTGGACCATTTTCTTACACCACACACAAAAATAGACTCAAAGTGGATGAAAGACCTCAATGTGAGACAGGAATCCCTCAAAATCCTGGAGGAGAACACAGGCAGCAACCTCTTCGACCTCAGCTGCAGCAACTTCTTCCTAGACACATTGCCAAAGGCATGGGAAGCAAGGGCAAAAATGAACTATTGGGACTGATCAAGATAAAAAATTTTTGCACAGCAAAGGAAACAGTCAACAAAATGAAAAGACAACTGACAGAATGGGAAAAGATATTTGCAAGTGACATATCAAATGAAGAGCTAGTATCCAAAATCTATAAAGAACTTATCAAACTCAACACCCAAGGAACAAATAATCCAATCAAGAAATGGGTAGAAGACATGAACAGACATTTCTTCAAAGAAGACATCCAAATGGCCAACAGACACATGAAAAAGGGCTCAACATCGCTCAGCATCAGGGAAATACAAATCAAAACTACACCAGTCAGAATGGCTAAAAATAACAAGTCAGGAAACGACAGATGTTGGTGAGGATGTGGAGAAAGGGCAACCCTCCTCCACTGTTGGTGGGAAGGCAAGCTGGTGCAGCACCCTGGAAAACAGGATGGAGGTTCCTCAAAAATTTGAAAATAGAGGTACCCTATGACCCAGCAATTGTGCTACTGGGTATTTACCCCAAAGATACAATTGTAATAATCTGAAGGGGCACCTGCATCCCAGTGTTTATAGCAGCAATGTCCACAATAGCCAAACTATGAAAAGAGCCCAGATGTTCATCAACAGATGAATGGATAAAGAAGAAGTGGTATATATAGAGAGAATGGAATATTATGCAGCCATCAAAAAATGAACTCTTGCCATTTGCAATGAGGTGGATGGAACTAGAAGGTATTACGCTAAGCAAAATAAGTCCATCAGAGAAAGACAATTATCATATGATCTCATTGTTATGTGGAATTTGAGAAACAAGGCAGAGGATCATAGCGGAAGAGAGGAAAAAATGAAACAAGAAGAAACCAGACAGGGAGACAAACCACAAGAGACTCTTAATGTCAGGAACCAAAGTGAGGGTTCCTGGAGTGGAGGGGGGTGGGAGGGATGGGGTGGCTGGGTGATGGACATTGGGGAGGGTATGTGTT
>NW_022594460.1:0-1294 GCF_004348235.1 Phoca vitulina
TCTATTAAGAAATTGATGGATATACAAAATATGGTACACCCATACAAAACTGGCATAAAAAAAAAAAAGACACATAGATGATTGGAATAAAATAGAGAACCCAGAAAGAAATCATCACATATATTGTCAATGGCTTTTAGGCAAAAATGCCAAGACCATTCAGTGGGAAAAGTCAATCTTTTCAACAAATGGCACTGAGAAACTTAGATGTTCAGATGCAAATGAATGCAGTTCCCTTATACACCATATACACAAATTAACTCAAAATGGATCAAAAACCTAAACACAAGAGCTAAAATTCTGAAACTCTTAGAAGAAAACATAGGGGGAAGTCTTCATGATTTTGGATTTGACAATTATTTATTGACTATGACACCGAAAGCACAGGAAACAAAAGAAAAAAATAGATAAAATGTTCCTCATCAAATTTTTAGAATTTTACTTGAAAGGACACTATCAAAAGAGTGAAAAGACAATGCACTGAATGGGAGAAAATATTTGCAAAGCATATATCTTATGAGGGGTTCATATTCAGAATATATAAAGAGCTCTTACAAATCAACAACAAAACAAACAACCCAATTTTAAAAATAGGCAAAGGACTTGAATAGACAATTCTTCAGAGAAGGTACACAAATGGCCAATAAGCACATGAAAAGATGCTCAACATCACTAGTCATTAGGGAGATGAAAATCAAAACCACAATGAGATACCACATCACATGCGGTAGAATGACTATTATACACACAAAACAAACAAACCTGAAAATAACAAGGTTTAGCAAGGATATGGAGAAACCGGAACACTTGTACATTGCTGATAGAAATATAAAATGGTGCAGCCACTGTGGAAAACATTTTGGCAGTTCCTCAAAAAGTTAAATATAGGGGCGCCAGGGTGGCTCAGTCATTGGGCGTCTGCCTTTGGCTCGGGTCATGATCCCAGGGTCCTGGCATCAAGCCCCACATCAGGCTCCCTGCTCAGCGTGGAGCCTGCTTCTCCCTCTCCCACTCCCCCCTGCTTATATTCCCTCTTTCACTGTCTCGCTGTCTCTCTCTCTCTGTCAAATAAATAAATAAAATCTTTTAAAAAAAAGTTAAATATAGAATTACCATATGATGCAGCAATTCCACTTTCAGGTATATATCCAAAAGAAGTGAAAGCAGGAACTCAAAACGGATACTTGCACACCAATGTTCATTGCAGCATTATTCACAGTAGCCAAAAGATGGAAATAATCTAAATGTCTATTAAGAAATTGATGGATATACAAAATATGGTACACCCATACAA
>NW_022594461.1:0-95 GCF_004348235.1 Phoca vitulina
AATATGCAGCCAAGAATACTATATCCAGCTAGGCTGTCATTGAAAATTGAAGGAGAGATAAAAAGCTTCCAGGACAAACAAAAACTAAAGGAATT
>NW_022594461.1:195-1294 GCF_004348235.1 Phoca vitulina
AAAGCTTCCAGGACAAACAAAAACTAAAGGAATTTGTAAACACGAAATCAGCCCTACAAGAAATATTGAAAGGGGTCCTCTAAGCAAAGAGAGAGCCTAAAAGCAACATAGACCAGAAAGGAACACAGACAATATACAGTAACAGTCACCTTACAGGCAATACAATGGCACTAAATTCCTATCTTTCAATAGTTACCCTGAATGTAAATGGGCTAAATGCCCCAATCAAAAGACACAGGCTATCAGATTGGATTAAAAAACAAGACCCATCGATATGCTGTCTGCAAGAGACTCATTTTAGACCCAAAGACACCCCCAGATTGAAAGTGAGGGGGTGGAAAACCATTTACCATGCTAATGGACACCAAAAGAAAGCTGGGGCTGCAATCCTTATATCAGACAAATTAGATTTTAAACCAAAGACTGTAATAAGAGATGAGGAAGGACACTATATCCTACTTAAAGGGTCTCTCCAACAAGAAGATCTAACAATTGTAAATATCTATGCCCCAACATGGGAGCAGCCAACTATATAAGGCAATTAATAACAAAAGCAAAGAAACACATTGACAACAATACAATAATAGTGGGGGACTTTAATACCCCCCTCACTGAAATGGACAGATCATCTAAGCAAAAGATCAACAAGGAAATAAAGACTTTAAATGACACACTGGACCAAATGGACTTCACAGACATATTCAGAACATTCCATCCCAAAGCAACGGAATACACATTCTTCTCTAGTGCCCATGGAACATTCTCCAGAATAGATCACATCCTAGGTCACAAATCAGGTCTCAACCAGTACCAAAAGATTGGGATCATTCCCTACCTATTTTCAGACCACAATGCTTTGAAACTAGAACTCAATCACAAAAGGAAAGTCGGAAAGAACTGAAATACATGGAGGCTAAAGAGCATCCTACTAAAGAATGAATGGGTCAACCAGGAAATTAAAGAAGAATTTTAAAAATTCATGGAAACAAATGAAAATGAAAACACAACTGTTCAAAATCTTTGGGATGCAGCAAAGGCAGTCCTAAGAGGAAAGTATATAGCAATACAAGCCTTTCTCAAGAAACAAGAAAGGTCTCAA
>NW_022594462.1:0-1293 GCF_004348235.1 Phoca vitulina
CCGACCCCAAACTCTCTTTACATAAAGAAGGAATGAAAGCCAGGTAAGGACAACCCAGTTCTACCATAACGTGGACCTTCAAATCTGTGTCTCATCCTTGAATTCTTGACCTGTTACCACAGAAGCCGAGACTCTCCATGTGCTGGTCACTGCACAAGAAAACAGGGGCCTAATTTCCGCACAGAAGAGAAGAGCACACATTCTGGGCACTCCGGGTTTAAACAGATATAAGATAGTGGTTGAGAGGATGTCATGTGGATCTCAAATAACTCTGTTCAATCTTAGTTCTGCATTCTATCAGTGGGAATTTACCCAATTTTCCAGTGCCTCGGTTTCCCCACCTGTAAAATAAGAAGGATAATGCTTCCTACTTCCTAGGAGGGCTTTGAGGATTAAGTCCATTCTTATACACAAGGCTTTTCACCAAGAGCAACTAATGCATAATAAGTGTTTGGTAATTATTAACAATTGCGATTATCAGTTCCCTTAATAGCTCACATATTATTCCGTCATACATCTTTAGCCTTTTGGCACATAATACCAAATCTTTAGCAATTCACTTTGGATCAAGAGGTCAAATGCCAGGGGGCGGAGCAAGATGGCGGAGGAGTAGGACACCTGGATTTCGTCTCCTCTCAGGAATTCAGCTGGATAGGGATCAAACCATTCTGAACACCTACAAACTCAACAGGAGATCGAAGAAAAGAAGAGCAACAACTCTCTGAACAGAAAAGCGACCACTTTCTGGAAGGTAGGACGTGCGGAGAAGTGAATCCGAGGCGTTATTCGGGAGGATAGACGGCGGGGGAGGGGCCTCCGTCCCCTGCTTCTGGCAAGTGATAGAGCCACGGAGCACAAAATCGGAACTTTTAGAAGTCTGCTCCGCTGAGGGACGTCACTCCGGTGGCGAAGTGGGGGGTGGAACCCTCGCGGGACAGTGTGGTCTCAGGACCCTCGGGGTCACAGGAAGACCGGGGGTGCCTGAGTGCGGCAGAGCTCCCAGGTATCGGAGCAGGGAAGCCGGCTGCAGAGACAGAGCCCAGGCGCGGGCTCTCAGCTCGGGGTTGCCATAAACCGTGATCCGCGGCACAGTCGGGCCACTGCTCCTCCAGCAGGGACCCAACAAGCGGCAGATCCGGGGAGACTCACCTTCTTCCCCCGGGAGGAGAGGTGCGGGAGCGCACCGCGGGGATCTGCTGGGTTTGGAGACTCCACCCGGGGTCGGGTGCCAGATAGAAAGGCGCGGTCACAGGCCGGGTGAGCGCGGAGTGTGGCCGGAGACCGGGGAGACGG
>NW_022594463.1:0-1293 GCF_004348235.1 Phoca vitulina
AAAAGTGGCAAAGAATCCGTGCTTCAGCTAAAATACCCGCTCCTGAACGTGTTAGCAATATGTTGTGTGCGTGCGTGAGAACACTGCAAGTGAGTCCAAAGCTGTTTGCGAGTGAGACTCAGGCCCCACCAAAAGGCAGGACACGACTCTCCATGGGTTTCATCAAGCTAGCCCTGCAGCCCCACTTTTGCATGAAGTCTAAGTGCTGGCATTTTAACTCGAAGACACAACAGTGTAGAGAAACGGTGCTTTAGCTACCTTCGACCTCTCTGAAGGAGGATGCCAGTTAGGGTGTATTGTCGAAGAGAGCCTGGGGACGGTTTCCATTTCATGAAATCGGGGGAGAAACAGGCCGGTACAGAAGTCAGCTCTCAACTCACATCATGGTTATGGGGCGAGTAGCGTTGCAAAGTGTCTGTGTGCAGGCTTAAAGACAACCACCTAACTGGAAAGAAAAAAGTGGCAAAGAATCCGTGCTTCAGCTAAAATATCCGCTCCTGAAGGTGGAAGCAGTATGTTGTGTCCGTGCGTGAGAGCACTGCAAGGGAGTCCAAAGCTTTTTGCGAGTGAGTCTCAGGCCCCAGCAAAAGGCAGGACACGGCTCTCCATGTGTTTCATCAAGCTAGAACTGTAGCCCCACGTTTGCATGAAGTCTAAGTGCTGGCGTTTTACCTCGAGGAGACAACAGTGTAGAGAAACCGTGCTTTAGCTACCATCGACCTCTCTGAAGGAGGAAGCAGGTTAGGGTGCATTGTGGAAGAGTGCCTGGGGACGGTTTCCATATCATGAAATCGGGGGAGAAACAGGCCGGTACAGAAGGCAGATCTCAACTCACATGATGGTTATGGGGCTAGTACCGTTGCCCCGTGTGTGTGTGCAGGCTTAAAGACAACCACCTAACTGGAAAGAAAAAAGTGGCAGAGAATCTGTGCTTCAGCTAAAATACCCGCTCCTGAAGTTGGAAGCAGTATGTTGGGTGCGTGCATGAGAGCACGGCAAGGGAGTCCAAATCTTTTTGCGTGTGAGGCTCACTCCCCAGCAAAAGGCAGGGCACGACTCTCCATGTGTTTCATCAAGCTAGCACTGCAGCCCCACTTTTGCATGAAGTCTAAGTGCTGGCGTTTTTCCTCTAAGATACAACATTATAGAGAAACCGTTCTTTACCTACCTTCAACCCCTCTGAAGGAGGAAGCAGGTTAGGGTGTATTGTGGAAGAGAGCCTGGGGACGGTTTCCATTTCATGAAATCGGGGGAGAGACAGGCCGGTACAGAAGGCAGCTCTCAACTCACATC
>NW_022594464.1:0-253 GCF_004348235.1 Phoca vitulina
ATTTTAGGATTATTTGTTCCATTTCTTTGGAAAAAGTTGATGGTATTGCCTTAAATGTGTAGATTGCTCTAGGTAATATAGACATTTTCACAATATTTGTTCTTCCAGTCCATGAACATGGAACGTTTTTCCATTTCTTTGTGTCTTCCTCAATTTCCTTCATGAGTATTCTATAGTTTTCTGAGTACAGACTCTTTGCCTCTTTCGTTAGATTTATTCCTAGGTATCTTATGGTTTTGGATGCAATTGTAAA
>NW_022594464.1:353-1292 GCF_004348235.1 Phoca vitulina
ACTCCTTAATTTCTCTTTCTTCTGTCTTGTTGTTGGTGTATAGGAATGCCACTGATTTCTGTGCATTGATTTTATATCCTGCCACTTTACTGAATTCCTGTATGAGTTCTAGCAGTTTTGGTGTGGAGTCTTTTGGGTTTTCCACATAAAGTATCATATCATCTGCAAAGAGTGAGAGTTTGACTTCTTCATGGCTGATTTGGATGCCTTTTATTTCTTTTTGTTGTCTGATGGCTGAGGCCAGGACTTCTAGTATTATGTTGAATAGCAGTGGTGATAGTGGACATCCCTGCCGCATTCCTGACCTTAGGGGGAAAGCTCTCAGTTTTTCCCCATTGAGAATGATATTCGCTGTAGGTTTTTCATAGATGGCTTTTATGATATTGAGGTATGTACCCTCTATCCCTATACTCTGAAGCGTTTTGATCAAGAAAGGATGCTGTACTTTGTCAAATGCTTTTTCTGCATCTATTGAGAGGATCATGATTCTTGTTCTTTCTTTTGTTAATGTATTATATCACGTTGATTGATTTGTGGATGTTGAACCAACCTTGCAGCCCAGGGATAAATCCCACTTGGTCGTGGTGAATAATCCTTTTAATGTACTGTTGGATCCTATTGGCTAGTATTTTGGTGAGAATTTTTGCATCCATGTTCATCAGGGATATTGGTCTGTAATTCTCCTTTTTGATAAGGTCTTTGGTCTGGTTTGGGGATCAAGGTAATGTTGGCCTCATAAAATGAGTTTGGAAGTTTTCCTTCCATTTCTATTTTTTGGAACAGTTTCAGAAGAATGGGTATTAATTCTTCTTGAAGTGTTTGGTAGAATTCCCCTGGGAAGCCATCTGGCCCTGGGCTTTTGTGTTTTGGGAGATTTTTGATGACTGCTTCTATTTCCTTAGTGGTTATAGGTCTGTTCAGGTTTTCTATTTCTTCCTG
>NW_022594465.1:0-1292 GCF_004348235.1 Phoca vitulina
ACAGACCCCGTGCCTCTCAGGGCCTCCCCAGGCTCCCCATCTGCACATTGGGGTATTCTGGCTTCTACTTCTAGGGACGCCATCAAGGGTAGGACGTCTACATACATTCCATACCTGCTATCACAGGAGGCTGGTGCACACTTGGCAATGCTAGGATGAGCCAGGGGCTGGGCTTGGCATGGAACACAGCTCAGAGGGGTTTGGGTGTGCTCTTGGGTCCGGGCAAAGCCACCCCCCTCCTGCCTGTGTCCTAGCCTCCGTGGGAAGGTTGTAATGAACTGATTCTGACCTTGTCCTCTCCCCACAAGACAGAATTCCAGGGGCTCCCATTAGGGTTCGGCTCAGGTCCCAGGGCCTCGTCTGTGCCCATGTGCTGGGCAGTCCCCACAGTGCCTCCCAGCATCTCCGAATCCTGGTCACACATCCCTATGGAATCTCCTCCCCTCCAGGGTGGATGGCCTGTGTGACCGCGCTCTCACGCATAGAATGGGGCAAAATGCTGGGATGTCATTTCCAAGCTGATCGAGGAAAGTCTGTGAGTTCTCCTGGTTCCATCTCACTTGTGTTTATTCTCTGTCTCCTTCTCTGTCTCTGTCTCTGTGTCTCTCACAGGAGCAGGATCTGTGGGTTCCATGGGCAATGTGAGAAACCTCAGAAGCTTCCCTTGCCCCTGTTTCCCTCTCCTGTCCCGGTGCTCTGTTCCTTCCTAAGGCCTTGTCACCCTGAGCAGAGCAGTGATTCTGGAACCTCTTCCACATGGGGACCCTGAGGCTGCAACAAGGAGGGTCTTGACCTTGGTCCCCATACCAGTGGTCAGTGCTCTGCCACGTTCTGCGTACCCAGGTCCTCATCCTCCCAAGCCCCCAGGCTGTCCTCTGCTCAGAAGGACCTCGAGGGAGTACAAAGTATTTTCCCAGGACTGGGAGCACAGTGGGTCAGGGATGGAGATCCAAGGCCAAGAGGCTCTTCTACAAGCCTGTGGGACCCTAGGGACACTGCATGTCTACAGCCCAAGTGACAGAAGAGTAAGCTGAGGCCTTTTGTGCTGTAGCCCCGTCTGGACTTGGGGGTGGGTATCTCTTCCTGCTTCCAAGTGCCCAGGGTGGTGATGGACACCGGAACTCAGACCCTGTCCTTTCCCAGTGCCCTGGCAACCCCCCTGGGCCCCTTGGGGACCCCTGACCATCAGCGTGGCCTGTCTCCCCTCCCCATGTTATGGATCTGGGTCCTTGCCAGGAGTCCTGATGCCCTGCCCCATGGCCCAGCTGTCTGCAACCTCTTTCTTCTTTCCC
>NW_022594466.1:0-1292 GCF_004348235.1 Phoca vitulina
CACTCTGGAAAACAGTATGGAGGTTCCTCAAAAAGTTGAAAATAGAGCTACCCTATGACCCAGCAACTTCACTACTGGGTATTTACCCCAAAGATACAAATGTAGTGATCTGAAGGGGTACGTGCACCCCAATGTTTATAGTAGCAATGTCCACATTAGCCAAACCATGGAAAGAGCCAAGATGTCCATCAACAGATGAATGGATAAAGAAGATGTGGTATATATATACAATGGAATACTATGTAGCCATCAAAAAACCCGTATTCTTGCCATTTGCAACGACGTGGATGGAACTAGAGGGTATTACGCTAAGCAAAATAAGTCAATCAGAGAAAGACATGTATCGTATGATCTCACTGATATGAGGAATTCTTTTTTTAAAAAATTTTATTATGTTATTTTAATCACCATACATCGTATCATTAGTTTTTGATGTAGTGTTCCATGATTCATTGTTTGCGTATAACACCCGGTGCTCCATTCAATATGTACCCTCTTTAATACCCATCACCAGGCTAACCCATTCCCCCACACCCCTCCCCTCTAGAACCCTCAGTTTGTTTCTCAGAGTCCATAGTCTCTCATGGTTTGTCTCTCCCTCCAATGTCCACCCCTTCATTTTACCCTTCCTACTATCTTCTTTTTTTTAACATATAATGTATTATTTGTTTCAGAGGTACAGGTCTGTGATTCAACAGTCTTACACAATTCACAGCGCTCACCATAGCACATACCCTGCCCAATGTCTATTACCCAGCCACCCCATCCTTCCCACACCCCCACCACTCCAGCAACCCTCACTTTGTTTCCTGAGATTAAGAATTCCTCATATCAGTGAGATCATATGATACATGTGTTTCTCTGTTTGACTTATTTTGCTCAGCATAATACCCTCCAGTTCCATCCACGTCATTGCAAATGGCAAGATTTCATTCCTTTTGATGGCTGCATAATATTCCATTGTATATATATACCACATCTTCTTTATCCATTCACCTGTCGATGGACATCTTGGCTCTTTCCATAGTTTGGCTATGGTGGACATTGCTACTATAAACATTGGGGTGCACGTACCCCTTTGGATGCCTACATTTGTATCTTTGGGGTAAATACCCAGTAGTGCAATTTCTGGGTCATATGGAGGCTCTATTTTCAACTTTTTGAGGAACCTCCATACTGTTTTCCAGAGTGGCTGCACCAGCTTACATTGCCACCAACAGTATAGGAGGGTTCCCGTTTCTCTGCATCCCTGCCAACATCTGTCGTTTCCTGACTTGTTAATTTTAGCCATT
>NW_022594467.1:0-1292 GCF_004348235.1 Phoca vitulina
AATGGCTAAAATTAACAAGTCAGGAAACGACAGATGTTGGCAGGGATGCAGAGAAACGGGAACCCTCCTATACTGTTGGTGGCAATGTAAGCTGGTGCAGCCACTCTGGAAAACAGTATGGAGGTTCCTCAAAAAGTTGAAAATAGAGCCTCCATATGACCCAGAAATTGCACTACTGGGTATTTACCCCAAAGATACAAATGTAGGCATCCAAAGGGGTACGTGCACCCCAATGTTTATAGTAGCAATGTCCACCATAGCCAAACTATGGAAAGAGCCAAGATGTCCATCGACAGGTGAATGGATAAAGAAGATGTGGTATATATATACAATGGAATATTATGCAGCCATCAAAAGGAATGAAATCTTGCCATTTGCAATGACGTGGATGGAACTGGAGGGTATTATGCTGAGCAAAATAAGTCAAACAGAGAAACACATGTATCATATGATCTCACTGATATGAGGAATTCTTAATCTCAGGAAACAAAGTGAGGGTTGCTGGAGTGGTGGGGGTGTGGGAAGGATGGGGTGGCTGGGTAATAGACATTGGGCAGGGTATGTGCTATGGTGAGCGCTGTGAATTGTGTAAGACTGTTGAATCACAGACCTGTACCTCTGAAACAAATAATACATTATATGTTAAAAAAAAGAAGATAGTAGGAAGGGTAAAATGAAGGGGTGGACATTGGAGGGAGAGACAAACCATGAGAGACTATGGACTCTGAGAAACAAACTGAGGGTTCTAGAGGGGAGGGGTGTGGGGGAATGGGTTAGCCTGGTGATGGGTATTAAAGAGGGTACATATTGAATGGAGCACCGGGTGTTATACGCAAACAATGAATCATGGAACACTACATCAAAAACTAATGATACGATGTATGGTGATTAAAATAACATAATAAAATTTTTTAAAAAAAGAATTCCTCATATCAGTGAGATCATACGATACATGTCTTTCTCTGATTGACTTATTTTGCTTAGCGTAATACCCTCTAGTTCCATCCACGTCGTTGCAAATGGCAAGAATACGGGTTTTTTGATGGCTACATAGTATTCCATTGTATATATATACCACATCTTCTTTATCCATTCATCTGTTGATGGACATCTTGGCTCTTTCCATGGTTTGGCTAATGTGGACATTGCTACTATAAACATTGGGGTGCACGTACCCCTTCAGATCACTACATTTGTATCTTTGGGGTAAATACCCAGTAGTGAAGTTGCTGGGTCATAGGGTAGCTCTATTTTCAACTTTTTGAGGAACCTCCATACTGTTTTCCAGAGTG
>NW_022594468.1:0-1291 GCF_004348235.1 Phoca vitulina
AATTGGCCAGCGTGTACAGAGAAATGAACTTCACGTGCCAGATTCGCAACCTCTACAAGAAGATGGCCCAAGACCTGGGCAAGGAGCTGGAGAGAACCACCTCCTACTATCGCAAGCTGGTCCTCTTCCATCAGGGCAGAGCCACAAAGAGCTGGGTGGGAGCTGCGCCCAGAGAGAGGGAGTTCCAGGAGCTAAGGAAAGAGAATGACGGCTTGAGGCGGATGCTAGCCGGTGTGGAGTCCAGCTGCCGGCCTGTCCTGAGGGACCCTCTTGGCCCTGCTGCTCCGCCCACAGCCCACGCAGGCTGGGAAGTGTCAGGGGGTCCCCGGGGTCATCAGGCCCCCATGGGGGATGGAAGGCCCACCGTGAGGGCCCCGGGACCTGGAGTCGCCTGCAAGGGTGACCAGGCTCAGGGCAGCTGGGCTCTGAGGCGCCACAGCCCGGCTCAGCATCTGCGCGGAGCTCCGTGAAGAACGTCTGATGGCTCTCTCTCTAGTGAAACGGCTGCTATTTCGGAACTGACGCCACAGTGACTCTCCGCAGGATAGCGGTGTAACCCCATCGCGGACTGTGTAACTAGAGCTTCGTCCACATTGTCATGAAGACATAGCTTCCCCGCCGGACGCTTTAGAACTCTCTGCTGTAGGTATGGTGTTCGGATTGAAATTAATGCCACTGGGACTGAAGACATCCTCTATCGTGGACATGGATAGAGACTTTCAAACAAGACCATTTCTGTGCTCTAGGACTAGGGTTACAGTTCCGCCGAAATAACTCAGTATTTATGTGAATAAAATATGATTGCCTGAAAAAGAGAGAGAGAGAAAAATTTAACAAAACATCCCACTCAAACTGTATAAAATAGTTAGCGTAGTCCTAAATTAAATTTTAGTCCTAACTCATATTTTAGTCCTAAATTCAAACTTTAGTCGTAAATCCAAACTTTAGTTCCAAATTCATATTTTAGTCCTGAATTCATAGTTTAGTCCAAAATTCATTGCATTGGTTTAGTCTTAAATGTATAGATAGGAAAACTGAGGAATTTGCAACCATTTCTTCCTTGTTCTGCCATTTTTTTCTTCTTAATCTTTGTTGTTCTGTTTAAAATACTGTTTGTTGTTTAACATTTATGAATTTTATGCAGTCGAAATACAAAGTGTTCTCCCGATGACATGCATACACTCGCATGCACGTGGACGCGTGCACACGCACACACCCCAGGATGCAGAATCTAGACTACTGTAGTTGTTTTATGAGTACCTGAAAATGTAAAAATAGAATTGACCATTTT
>NW_022594469.1:0-1288 GCF_004348235.1 Phoca vitulina
CTGGTTTTAATGGTTGGCACCTTTCCAATGAATGAATATAGCAGGATTTTAGTTTTTGAAATAGTTGTTTGGGGTCGCGATTCTTTCCAGTTTCTTATATTACAATAAAGTTGTTTCTCACCCTGGAGATGTATCTGTGGATCCCAGAGAATGTATTATTTATCTGCTTTCCATAACAAACATGAATATGGAGAAGATGCAGAGGAACAATTTGCGTCAATTGGGAGTATCTCTGTTCTTTTTTTTTTTTTTTTTTTTTTGACAGAGAGAAAGACAGCCAGAGAGGGAACACAAGCAGGGGCAGTGGGAGAGGGAGAAGCAGGCTTCCCGCTGAGCAGGGAGCCCGATGCGGGGCTCGATCCCAGGCCCCTGGGACCATGACCTGAGCCGAAGGCAGACGCTCAACGACTGAGCCACCCAGGTGCCCCGGGAGTATCTCTGTTCTGTTAAGTTCCTATTTTATATAGGTTTTTTTTTTTAAGATTTTATTTATTTATTCATGAGAGACAGAGAGAGAGAGAGGCAGAGGCAGAGGGATAGGCGGGTCCCTGCGGAGTGGGGAGCCCGATGCGGGACTCGATCCGAGTACCCTGGGATCTCGACCTGAGCCGAAGGCAAACGCCCAACCGACTGAGCCACCCAGGCGTCACTATATAGGTGTTTTTGAATGCTCAAAGTCAAACCTTGGAATATAAATAAAACACAATTAAAATTATGAAGTTTCTGTGAAGATGGCCATAAGGACATGGGAGTAACAAGATTAAGGATATTTTTGGAAAAGCTTGATGCCTATAACGATAATTTGGTGTAACCATTATCAGAAATCCAGAGTATCATTTATAGCAATGCATTACAAGACCAGCATATAATTCAAATCCCTGTCCATTAAGGAATTTGATGAACTTAATTTTATGTGGAAATAATATCAGGCTGTGGACACAGTCCTATTTCCCATCTGGGATCTGTGTTTCTGTGGCAATGAGATGATTCTAGTCTGGGAGGCAGGAGAGTATCTGCTGGGACATTGATGCTTCTTCAGGAGTTACTTTCAGAAGAATCTCTCCCTTCTGCCAGTGTCTGTTTGGGTCTGCCTGTGACCCTGGGAATGCTGTCACCATGTCCATCCATGATGGGGGTCACCTAGGTTTTTGAAGTGACATAAATTGATTTAACATCAAGATACTGGAAACACTCTGGCTGTCACTTCCCTCAGATCATCTACAGTCTTTAGCTGCTTGGTGGCACCAGGTGATCCAAAGCCTGTTAGTTAAATGTTCTATTATATCAC
>NW_022594470.1:0-1288 GCF_004348235.1 Phoca vitulina
GATGGATTCCTGTCTCACATTGAGGTCTTTCATCCACTTTGAGTTTATCTTTGTGAATGGTGTTAGAGAATGGTCGAGTTTCATTCTTCTGCATGTGGCTGTCCAATTTTCCCAGCACCATTTATTGAAGAGACTGTCTTTATTCCATTGCATGTTTTTTCCTGCTTTGTCGAAGATTAGTTGACCATAGAGTTGAGGGTCCATATCTGGGTTCTCTATTCTGTTCCATTGGTCTGTATGTCTGTTTTTGTGCCAGTACCATGCTGTCTTGGTGATCACTGCTTTGTAATATAGCTTGAAATCGGGCAACATGATGCCCCCAGCTTTGTTTTTCCTTTTCAACATTTCCTTGGCGATTCGGGGTCTTTTCTGATTCCATGCAAATTTTAGGATTCTTTGTTCCAGCACTTTGAAAAATGTCATTGGAATTTTGATCAGGATGGCGTTGAAGGTAGATTGCTCTGGGTAGCATAGACATTTTAACAATGTTTATTCTTCCGATCCATGAGCATGGAACATTTTTCCATCTTTTTGTGTCTTCTTCAATTTCTTTCATGAGTGTTCTGCAGTTTCCTAGAGTATAGATCCTTTACCTCTTTGATTAGGTTTATTCCGAGGTATCTTATGGTTTTTGGTGCTATTGTAAATGGAATCGTTTCTCGAATTTCTCTTTCTACAGTTGCGTTGTTAGTGTATAAGAAAGCAACTGATTTCTGTGCATTGATTTTGTATCCTGCCACATTACTGAATTGCTGGATGAGTTCTAGTAATTTGGGGGTGGAGTCTTTTGGGTTTTCCACATAAAGTATCATGTCGTCTGCGAAAAGCGAGAGTTTGACTTCTTCTTTGCCAATTTGAATACGTTTTATTTCTTTTTGTTGTCTGATTGCTGTTGCTAGGACTTCTAGTACTATGTTGAACAACAGTGGTGAGAGTGGGCACTCTTGACATGTTCCTGATCTTAAGGGAAAGGCTCTCAGCTTTTCCCCATTGAGGATGATATTCGCTGTGGGTTTTTCATAGATGGATTTTATGAGCTTGAGGAATGTTCCCTCTATCCCTATACTCTGGAGAGTTTTAATCAGGAAAGGATGTTGTATTTTGTCAAATGCTTTTTCTGCATCAGTTGAGAGGACCATATGGTTCTTCTCCCTCCTCTTATTAATGTGTTCTATCACATTGATTGATTTGCGAATGTTGAACCACCCTTGCATCCCGGGGATAAATCCCACTTGGTCGTGGTGGATGATCCTTTTAATGTATTGTTGGATCCTATTAGCTAGGATTT
>NW_022594471.1:0-1288 GCF_004348235.1 Phoca vitulina
TCTCACATTTAGGTCTTTCAACCATTTGGAGTCTATTTTTGTGTGTGCTGTAAGGAAATGGTCCAGTTTCATTCTTCTGCATGTGGCTGTCCAATTTTCCCAACACCATTTGTTGAAGAGACTGTCTTTTTGCCATTGGACATTCTTTCCTGCTTTGTAAAAGATTAGTTGACCATAGAGTTGAGGGTCCATTTCTGGGCTCTCTATTCTGTTCCATTGAGGTATGTGTCTGTTTTTGTGCCAGTACCATACTGTCTTGATGATGACAGCTTTGTAATAGAACTGGAAGTCCGGAATTGTGATGCCGCCAGCTTTGCTTTTCTTTTTCAACATTCCTCTGGCTATTCGGGGTCTTTTCTGGTTCCATACAAATTTTAGGATTATTTGTTCCATTTCCTTGAAAAAAGTGGATGGTATTTTGATGGGGATTGCATTGAATGTGTAGATTGCTCTAGGTAGCATTGACATCTTCACAATATTAGTTCTTCCAATCCATGAGCATGGAACGTTTTTCCATTTCTTTGTGTCTTCCTCTATTTCTTTCATGAGTATTTTATAGTTTTCTGAGTACAGATCCTTTGTCTCTTTGGTTAGATTTATTCCTAGGTATCTTATGGGTTTGGGTGCAATTGTAAATGGGATCGACTCCTTATTTTCTCTTTCTTCTGTCTTGTTGTTGGTGTATAGGAATGCCACTGATTTCTGTGCATTGATTTTATATCCTGCCACTTTACTGAATTCCTGTATGAGTTCTAGCAGTTTTCGGGTGGAGTCGTTTGGGTTTTCCACATCAAGTATCATATCATCTGCAAAGAGTGAGAGTTTGACTTCTTTGCCGATTTGGATGCCTTTTATTTCTTTTTGTTGTCTGATTGCTGTGGCTAGGACTTCTAACACTATGTTGAATAGCAGTGGTGATAGTGGACATCCCTGCCGTGTTCCTGACCTTGAGGAAATCTCTCAGTTTTTCCCCATTGAGAATGATATTTGCTGTAGGTTTTTCATAGATGGCTTTTATGATATTGAGGTATGTATCCTCTATCCCTATACTCTGAAGAGTTTTGATCAAGAAAGGATGCTGTACTTTGTCAAATGCTTTTTCTGCATCTATTGAGAGGATCATATGATTTTTGTTCTTTCTTTTGTTAATGTATTGTATCACGTTGATTGATTTGCGGATGTTGAACCAACCTTGCAGCCCAGGGATAAATCCCACTTGGTCGTGGTGAATAATTCTTTTCATGTACTGTTGGATCCTATTGGCTAGTATTTTGGTGAGAATTTTTGC
>NW_022594472.1:0-1285 GCF_004348235.1 Phoca vitulina
ATTGATTTCTGCTCTGATCTTTATTATTTCTCTTCTCCTGCTGGGTTTAGGCTTTATTTGCTGTTCTTTCTCCAGCTCCTTTAGGTGTAGGGTTAGGTTGTGTACTTGAGACCTTTCTTGTTTCTTGAGAAAGGCTTGTATTGCTATATACTTTCCTCTTAGGACTGCCTTTGCTGTATCCCAAAGATTTTGAATAGTTGTGTTTTCATTTTCATTGGTTTCCATGAATTTTTTTAATTCTTCTTTAATTTCCTGGTTGACCCATTCATTCTTCAGTAGGATGCTCTTTAACCTCCATGTATTTGAGTTCTTTCCGACTTTCCTCTTGTGATTGAGTTCTAGTCTCAAAGCATTGTGGTCTGAAAATAGGCAGGGGATGATCCCAATCTTCTGGTACCGGTTGAGACCTGATTTATGACCTAGGATGTGATCTATTCTGGAGAATGTTCCATGGGCACTAGAGAAGAATGTGTATTCCGTTGCTTTGGGATGGAATGTTCTGAATATGTCTGTGAAGTCCATTTGGTCCAGTGTGTCATTTAAAGTCTTTATTTCCTTGTTGATCTTTTGCTTAGATGATCTGTCCATTTCAGTGAGGGACGTGTTAAAGTCCCCCACTATTATTGTATTGTTGTCGATGTGTTTCTTTGCTCTTGTTATTAATTGCCTTATATAATTGGCTGCTCCCATGTTAGGGGCATAGATATTTACAATTGTTAGATCTTCTTGTTGGATAGACCCTTTAAGTATGATATAGTATCCTTCCTCATCTCTTATTACAGTCTTTGGTTTAAAATCTAATTTGTCTGATATAAGGAGTGCCACCCCAGCTTTCTTTTGGTGTCCATTAGCATGGTAAATGGTTTTCCACCCCCTCACTTTCAATCTGGGGGTGTCTTTGGGTCTAAAATGAGTCTCTTACAGACAGCATATCGATGGGTCTTGTTTTTTAATCCAATGTGATAGCCTGTGTCTTTTGATGGGGGCATTTAGCCCATTTACATTCAGGGTAACTATTGAAAGATAGGAATTTAGTGCCATTGTATTGCCTGTAAGGTGACTGTTACTGTATATTGTCTGTGTTCCTTTCTGGTCTATGTTGCTTTTAGGCTCTCTCTTTGCTTAGAGGACCCCTTTCAATATTTCTTGTAGGGCTGGTTTCGTGTTTGCAAATTCCTTTAGTTTTTGTTTGTCCTGGAAGCTTTTTATCTCTCCTTCAATTTTCAATGACAGCCTAGCTGGATATAGTATTCTTGGCTGCATATTTTTCTCATTTAGTGCTCTG
>NW_022594473.1:0-1285 GCF_004348235.1 Phoca vitulina
TGTTGTGTGCCTGCGTGAGAGCACTGCAAGGGAGTCCAAAGCTTTTTGCGAGTGAGACTCAGGCCCCAGCGAAAGGCAGAACACGACTCCCCATGTGTTTCATCACGCTAGCACGGCAGCCCCACTTTTGAATAGAAGTCTAACAGCTAGTGTTCTAACTCGAAGAAACAACACTGTAGAGAACCATGCTTTAGCTACCGTCGACGTCTAGACGGAGGAAGCATTACACCGAGAACCGTGGCTGAGAGCCTGGGGAACGGGTTCCATACGTGAAACCAAGGGAGAAATAGGTCCGGGCAGAAGGCACCTCTGGACTCAGCTCTTGCTACCTGAAGCTAACACTACTGCTCCATGTGTGCTTGGAATGCTATGTGCTCGACACTGACTGGGAAGATACAAGCCTGTCAAGAATCCCAGCTGCAGCTCATTCGCCTACCAGGCTACGAACACCAAGAATCAATGCTGTAGTGTTACTGCGCTTTAGCCAGCATTGCCGTTCCTGAAGCCGCAGGAGTTGTATAGTGCTCGTGTAGGAGAGACCGGGGAAAGGGTCCCATACGTGAAATGGAGTGAGAAACAGGCCGGTGCGGAAGGCAGCTCTCAACTCACCTCTTGTTTATGAGGCTAGTACCGCTGCCCCGGGTGTGCCTGCAGGCCATAAGCCAACCACCTAAGTCAAAGGAACAACTCTGTAGGGAATTCCTGCTTCGGCTAAAATAGCCATGCCTCAAGGTGGACGCATTGTGTGGTGTGCATGCGTGAATGCACAGCAATTGAGTCCAAAACCATTTTCCTTGGGAGACCCAGGCCCTGAAAGAAGCCAGAACACGACTCCCCACTTGCTCCATGAAACTAGTACTACGGCCACACTTTTGAATGGAAGTCTAATAGCTAGCTTTCTAACTGGAAGAAACAACACTGTAGAGAAACGGTGCTTTAGCTACTGTCGACCCCTCTTTGGGCGAAGCAGTTTGGGGTGTACTGTGGCTGAGAGCCTGGGGACGGTGTCAATATCGTAATATCGGGGGAGAGACAGGCCGGTACAGAGGGCAGCTCTCAACCCACATCATGGTTATGGGGCTAGGACCGTTGCCCAGGGTGTGTGTGCAGGCTTAAATGAAGCCACCTAACTCGAAGGAAAAACTCGGTTGAGAGCCTGTGCTTCAGGTAAAGAAGCTGCTCCTGAGGGTGGCAGCATTTTGTTGTGTGCGTGCGTGAGAGCACAGCAACGGAGTCCAAAGCTTTTTGCGAGTGAGACTCAGGCCCCAGCGAAAGGCAGAACACG
>NW_022594474.1:0-1285 GCF_004348235.1 Phoca vitulina
CGCTAACTGCTAAGGTAAATGAGGCAGAAGAGAGAATCAGTGATATAGAAGACCAAATGATGGAAAATAAGCTGAGAAAAAGAGAGATAAACAACTACTGGATCACGAGGGCAGAAATTCGAGAGATAAGCGATACCATAAGACAAAACAATATTAGAATAACTGGGATCCCAGAAGAAGAAGAAAGAGAGAGAGGGGCAGAAGGTTTACTGGAGCAAATTATAGCAGAGAATTTCCCTAATTTGGAGAAGGAAACAGGCATCGAAATCCAGGAGGCACAGAGAACCCCTCTCAAAATCAATAAAAATAGGTCAACACCCTGACATCTAATAGTAAAACTTACGAGTCTCAGAGACAAAGAGAAAATCCTGAAAGCAGCTCGGGAGAAGAGATCTGTAACCTACAATGGTAGAAACATTAGATTGGCAACAGACCTATCCACAGAGACCTGGCAGGCCAGAAAGGACTGGCATGATATATTCAGAGCACTAAATGAGGAAAATATGCAGCCAAGAATACTATATCCAGCTAGGCTGTCATTGAAAATAGGAGAGAGAAAAAGCTTCCAGGACAAACAAAAACTAAAGGAATTTGCAAACACAAAACCAGCCCTACAAAAAATCTTGAAAGGGGTCCTCGAAGCAAAGAGAGAGCCTAAAAGCAACATAGACCAGAAAGGCACACAGACAATATACAGTAACAGTCACCTTACAGGCAATACAATGGCACTAAATTCCTATCTTTCAATAGTTACCCTGAATGTAAATGGGCTAAATGCCCCAATCAAAAGACACAGGCTATCAGATTGGATTAAAAAACAAGACCCATCGATATGCTGTCTGCCAGAGACTCATTTTAGACCCAAAGACACCCCCAGATTGAAAGTGACGGGGTGGAAAACCATTTACCATGCTAATGGACACCAAAAGAAAGCTGGGGTGGCAATCCTTAGATCAGACAAATTAGATTTTAAACCAAAGACTGTAATAAGAGATGAGGAAGGACACTATATCCTACTTAAAGGGTCTATCCAACAAGAAGATCTAACAATTGTAAATATCTATGCTCCTCACATGGGAGCAGCCAATCATATAAGGCAATTAATAACAAAAGCAAAGAAACACATTGACAACAATACAATAATATTGGGGGACTTTAACACCCCCCTCACTGAAATGGACAGATCATCTAAGCAAAAGATCAACAAGGAAATAAAGACTTTAAATGACACACTGGACCAAATGGACTTCACAGACATATTCAGAACATTCCATCCCAAAGCAAC
>NW_022594475.1:0-1284 GCF_004348235.1 Phoca vitulina
AATATTACCAGATATTTTTTTTAAAAAGATTTTATTTATTTATTTGACAGAGAGAGACACAGCGAGAGAGGGAACACAAGCAGGGGGAGTGGGAGAGGGAGAAGCAGGCTCCCCATGGAGCAGGGAGCGCGATGTGGGGTTCAATCCCAGGACCCTGGGATCATGACCTGAGCCGAAGGCAGACGCTTAACGACTGAGCCACCCAGGCACCCCGGAATATTACCAGATATTAAGAAGGACATTCAATGATGATAAGAAAGTGAGTTCTTCCTGAAGACATAATCCTAAATGTTTATATACCTAATAATATAGTTTCAAAATACATTAAATAAAAATTGACATAAAAGAAGAAATAGACAAGTCTGCAAACATTTCAAGGAGAGTTGAACAAGTCTCTTAGTAACTGATAAAACAGGTGGGCCAAAAATGTAAGAATTCAGAGAATTAAACAGTACTGTTAATCAACTTGACCTAATTGACATATATAGAGCACCATCCCCAACAATGGCAGGATACACATTCCTTTCAAATTAATATGGAACATATATCAAGATAGACTAATGCTTGGGATGCCTGGGTGGCTCAGTTAAGCGGCTGCCTTCGGCTCAGGTCATGATCCCAGGGTCCTGGGATCCAGTCCTGCCTGGGGCTCCTTGCTCAGCGGGGAGCCTGCTTCTCCCTCTGCCTGCCACTCCACCCCCCGCTTGTGCGCTTTCTCTCTCTCTCTCTGACAAATAAATAAAATCTTAAAAAGAAAAAGAGAGACTAGTGCTTTCCTGTTAGACAAGTTTAATAATCTCAAAATAATTGAAATCATACAGAGTCTGTTCTTAGATCACCATGGAATTAAAATAGATATCAAAAGCAAAAAATATAACTAAAGTATCCCCAAATACTTAGAAATTAAATAACACAAATAACCACCTAGCAAAGAAGAAATCACAAGGGAAATAAAATTTTAAAATAAATTATAATAAAAATACATTTCAAAATTCATGAGATGCTGCTAAAATAGTACTTAGAGGAAACTCATATATTAGAAAAGAAAAAAATGGTTAAGAAACATAATTTAAGGATTGCCTGGGTGGCTCAGTTGGTTAAGTGCCTGACTTTTGATTTTGGCTCAGGTCATGATTTCAGGGTCATGAGATTTGGGGTCTGCACTCAGTATGGAGTCTGCTTGTCCCTCTCCCTTCCTCTCTGCCCATCCCCCTACATGCACACATGCACTTGCTCTCTCTCTCAAATAAATAAATAAAATCTTCAAACAAAACATAATTTAAG
>NW_022594476.1:0-322 GCF_004348235.1 Phoca vitulina
GGATGTTGAACCAACCTTGCAGCCCAGGAATAAATCCCACTTGGTCGTGGTGAATAATCCTTTTAATGTACTGTTGGATCCTATTGGCTAGTATTTTGGTGAGAATTTTTGCATCCATGTTCATCAAGGATATTGGTCTGTAATTCTCCTTTTTGATGGGGTCTTTGTCTGGTTTGGGGATCAAGGTAATGGTGGCCTCATAAAACGAGTTTGGAAGTTTTCCTTCCATTTCTATTTTTTGGAACAGTTTCAGAAGAATAGGTATTAATTCTTCTTTAAATGTTTGGTAGAATTCCCCTGGGAAGCCATCTGGCCCTGGGCT
>NW_022594476.1:422-1282 GCF_004348235.1 Phoca vitulina
TCTATTTCTTCCTGGTTCAGTTTTGGTAGTTGATACATCTCTAGGAAATCATCCATTACTTCCAGGTTATCTAATTTGTTGGCATAGAGTTGCTCATAATATGTTCTTATAATTGTTTGTATTTCCTTGGTGTTGGTTGTGATTTCTCCTCTTTCATTCATGATTTTGTTGATTTGGGTCATTTCTCTTTTCTTTTTGATAAGTCTGGCCAGGGGCTTATCAATCTTGTTAATTCTTTCAAAGAACCAGCTCCTAGTTTCGTTGATCTGTTCTACTGTTCTTTTGGTTTCTATTTCATTGATTTCTGCTCTGATCTTTATTATTTCTCTTCTCCTGCTGGGTTTAGGCTTTATTTGCTGTTCTTTCTCCAGCTCCTTTACGTGTAGGGTTAGGTTGTGTACTTGAGACCTTTCTTGTTTCTTGAGAAAGGCTTGTATTGCTATATACTTTCCTCTTAGGACTGCCTTTGCTGTATCCCAAAGATTTTGAATAGTTGTGTTTTCATTTTCATTGGTTTCCATGAATTTTTTTAATTCTTCTTTAATTTCCTGGTTGACCCATTCATTCTTCAGTAGGATGCTCTTTAGCCTCCATGTATTTGAGTTCTTTCTGACTTTCCTCTTATGATTGAGTTGTAGTTTCAAAGCATTGTGGTCTGAAAATAAGCAGGGGATGATCCCAATCTTCTGGTACCGGTTGAGACCTGATTTATGACCTAGGATGTGATCTATTCTGGAGAATGTTCCATGGGCACTAGAGAAGAATGTGTATTCCATTGCTTTGGGATGGAATGTTCTGAATATGTCTGTGAAGTCCATTTGGTCCAGTGTGTCATTTAAAGTCTTTATTTCCTTGTTGAT
>NW_022594477.1:0-1281 GCF_004348235.1 Phoca vitulina
GTGGCCCAAACTCTAGACTGGAGCATATGGTGCTTTCTAGAAACAACCAAAGCGTTATTTAAAAACCATTCAGGCAGATTTCTTTTTGCATGAACAATCTGCTGGGAAATTATAGGGCATACCAAGTTGTCTAATGTTTCACTAGGAATAAAGCACCCACAGATCTGGGAAAAAGAGTCTATGCCCCCTGGAAAGATAAATACCAAATGCAGATATGAGAGAATTTAGGTGCACAAGGTTCTGAGGGTGATTTGAATGTATTATTGTAATGGAGAATGAACTGAGATGGCCATTTTTTCCAGAAGCTAATATCACTGCCTCTTTCATGAGATTGAGGAGTGGAGTCTCCAAGGCTCATTCACCATTGTTGGTTGGTGAAAACTTTTCAAGCTGTCATTCTCTTGAAGTGTTACTGTGATAGTGACTCCTAAAAAGACCCTTCAATTCTAAAAGCCATAAGTTGTGCTCCATGGTCTATGCTGAAGGAAAGGAATAACAAGCTGACTAATCTAAAAGTGATTCCTGAATATTCTTTATATTTCGGAGGCCTGGATTGATAGGTGTGCTCTTAATTTTAACTTGGGTGACTCTTAAGATAAGTTTGTCCTTGATTTTCCTCATCCACTAAGACCATAGGAAGTGATCCTGGTGGCACACTAAGAGAAATCCATCTGGGGGCTGAAATTTGTTCTGGGACCTCACAGAAGGTCTTGCATACAATCTTTCTTTTCCAGAGCAGAGTTTGGCTCGATTTACTAGGTTGAATATATCTCCCTGCAAAGTCAAACTTCAGGACTTAATGACTAGATTTAAAAACTAAAAATGGGTTTGAAATACCATATCTAGGAGCGAGTGAAGCTAGATAAAGGGTGGAAGGATAAGAAAATGTTAGGTGTAGAATCTCTAAAATAATGTGGTAATCCTGCAATTTGAAATTTCCTTGGTTACTTTGGTTTCCTTTTTAAGAAAATAATCAAAGGCACCAAGCAGGAACCCAAGTTTTAGCCTGACAGTTTATATTTTAGAGCTGTTACCTTTACACTCACGAAGGCTGAGTCCATGGAATATCCCCTTCTGGTAATTTCCAAGGGCAACATGCCCACATTCTCACAGACCTCATATTCAGTCTGTGACCATTCAATATGAGACCACTTCAATTCCAAACTGTGCATGAAAGGAAAAGAAAAAGGAAAATCATTTTTTAAAAATGCACAGTAAATGCCTTTAGGGATCCTCTGCTTGGTAGGAGATTGAGTCACTGGTTCATATCCTGGTGACAGA
>NW_022594478.1:0-1281 GCF_004348235.1 Phoca vitulina
ATTTCCTGAATAGCTAAAAGGCTATTCAGATTACATACTTCATAATGGGTAAGTTTGGTAGTTTGTGCTTTTCAAGGAATTGGTCCATTTCATCTAAGTTGTCAAATTTATGTGTGCAGACTTGTCCATTTTACTCCTTCATTACCATTTGGATATCTGCAGGATCCATAACATCCTCTGTTTCATTCCTGGTATTGGTAATGTGTTCTCTCTTCCCTTCTTCCTCTTGTGTATGTGTGTGTGTGTGTGTGTGTGTGAGAGAGAGAGAGAGAGAGAGAGAGAAAGAGATTTGTCAGTTTTGTTGATCCTTTCAAAGAAAAAGCTTTGTATTTCATTGATTTCCTCTATTGTTTCCTCTATTGTTGTTGTGCTTCTAATTTCACTGTTCCATGTTTTTCTATAATTTTCCTTCCTTCTGCTTGCTTTGTGTTTACTTTTCTAGGTTCTGGAGGTAGAAGCTTAGATCACTGACTTGAAAATGCCCCCTCTTTTAATGTAAGGATTTAGTGAGGTCTGTTCCCTCTCAGCGCTGCTGTGGCCGGGTCCCATGCCTTTTAAAGGTGGTATTTTCATTTTCATTCAGTGCAATGTATGGTTTATTTCTCCTGAGACTTCCTCTTTGACCCACGGGATGTTTGAAAGTGCATTGCTTAGTTTCCATGTGTTTGGGGATATTTTTCCATTTTTGATTTCAAGTTTCACTCTAATGTGGACAGCAAACACATTCCATATGATCTCAGTTTTTTTTAATTTTTTAAATTTTTAAAAATATTTTATTCATTGAAGAGAGAGATTGAGAGAGAGAGAGAGGGAGAGAGAGAGTGCATGCACACTGGGTGTGGGGAGGGGCAGAGGCAGAGGGAGAAGCAGACTCTCCTCTGCTGAGCACAGAGTCCAATGCAGGGCCTATCCCAGGACCCTGAGCTCATGACCTGAGACAAAATCAGACACCAGATTTCAGTTCTTTTAAATGTGTTGCCTTTGTTTTCTGACCCAAGATAGGGTCTCTCTGGATATGTCAACTTGATCCTGTTGGTGGATGGTGTTGCTGAGTTCTTCCATATTCTCAGTGGTTTTCTGTCTAGTTGTTCTAGCAAGTGCACACAGAGAGGTGTTGAAGTCCTCAAGGACAACCGTGGGTTTGCTCTTCTTGTTTTCAGTGCTATCGGGTTTTGCTTCACATATGATGCAACCCTGTTTTTGGTGCATACACATTTGGGACAGCTAAGTCTTCTTGGTGGCATGGCCCTTTTATCATTCTGTACTATTCCTCTCTGTCAC
>NW_022594479.1:0-1281 GCF_004348235.1 Phoca vitulina
GTGGCCCAAACTCTAGACTGGAGCATATGGTGCTTTCTAGAAACAACCAAAGCGTTATTTAAAAACCATTCAGGCAGATTTCTTTTTGCATGAACAATCTGCTGGGAAATTATAGGGCATACCAAGTTGTCTAATGTTTCACTAGGAATAAAGCACCCACAGATCTGGGAAAAAGAGTCTATGCCCCCTGGAAAGATAAATACCAAATGCAGATATGAGAGAATTTAGGTGCACAAGGTTCTGAGGGTGATTTGAATGTATTATTGTAATGGAGAATGAACTGAGATGGCCATTTTTTCCAGAAGCTAATATCACTGCCTCTTTCATGAGATTGAGGAGTGGAGTCTCCAAGGCTCATTCACCATTGTTGGTTGGTGAAAACTTTTCAAGCTGTCATTCTCTTGAAGTGTTACTGTGATAGTGACTCCTAAAAAGACCCTTCAATTCTAAAAGCCGTAAGTTGTGCTCCATGGTCTATGCTGAAGGAAAGGAATAACAAGCTGACTAATCTAAAAGTGATTCCTGAATATTCTTTATATTTCGGAGGCCTGGATTGATAGGTGTGCTCTTAATTTTAACTTGGGTGACTCTTAAGATAAGTTTGTCCTTGATTTTCCTCATCCACTAAGACCATAGGAAGTGATCCTGGTGGCACACTAAGAGAAATCCATCTGGGGGCTGAAATTTGTTCTGGGACCTCACAGAAGGTCTTGCATACAATCTTTCTTTTCCAGAGCAGAGTTTGGCTCGATTTACTAGGTTGAATATATCTCCCTGCAAAGTCAAACTTCAGGACTTAATGACTAGATTTAAAAACTAAAAATGGGTTTGAAATACCATATCTAGGAGCGAGTGAAGCTAGATAAAGGGTGGAAGGATAAGAAAATGTTAGGTGTAGAATCTCTAAAATAATGTGGTAATCCTGCAATTTGAAATTTCCTTGGTTACTTTGGTTTCCTTTTTAAGAAAATAATCAAAGGCACCAAGCAGGAACCCAAGTTTTAGCCTGACAGTTTATATTTTAGAGCTGTTACCTTTACACTCACGAAGGCTGAGTCCATGGAATATCCCCTTCTGGTAATTTCCAAGGGCAACATGCCCACATTCTCACAGACCTCATATTCAGTCTGTGACCATTCAATATGAGACCACTTCAATTCCAAACTGTGCATGAAAGGAAAAGAAAAAGGAAAATCATTTTTTAAAAATGCACAGTAAATGCCTTTAGGGATCCTCTGCTTGGTAGGAGATTGAGTCACTGGTTCATATCCTGGTGACAGA
>NW_022594480.1:0-1280 GCF_004348235.1 Phoca vitulina
GTGGCTCTCACCCACAGTACACCCTAAACTGCTTTCTCCCACAGAGAGGGCGTCGGAAGCTAAAACACTCTTTCTGTACACTGTTGTTTCTTCGAGTTAGAGCGCTAGAGATTAGACTTCCATGCAAAATTAGGGCCGCAGTGCTAGCTAAATCAAACACACGGGGCATCTTCTTCTGAGTTTTCCTGGGGCCTCATTCTAACTCGTAAAAACCTTTGGACTCCCTTGCATGCTCCCACACACGCACACAACAAAATGTTTCCACCCTCAGGAGCGGCTGTTTTCGCTGAAGCACGGATTGTCTACCGAGTTTTTCCTTCGAGTTAGGTGGCTGACTTTCAGCATGCACGGACCCCTGGGGCAACGCTTCTAGCCCGATAACCATGATGTGATTTCTGAGCTGCCTTATGTACAGGCCTGTCTCTACCCCGATTTGAAGAAATGGAACCAGTCCCGTGGCTCTCACCCACAGTACACCCTAAACTGCTCCCTCCCACAGAGAGGTCGTCGGAAGCTAAAACACTGTTTCTGTACGCTGTTGTTTCTTCGAGTTAGAACGCTAGAGATTAGACTTCAGTGTAAATAGGGCTTCAGTGCAAGCTAAATCAAACAGACGGGGAGTCTTGTTCTGCTTTTGCTGTGGCCTGAGTCTCACTCGTAAAGAGCTTTGGACTCCCTTGCAGTGCTCTCACGCACGCACACAACGAAATGCTTCCACCCTCAGGAGCGGTTGTTTTCGCTGAAACTCCGATTCTCTACCGTATTTTTCCTTCGAGTTAGGTGGCTGATTTTCAGCCTGCACGCACCCCCGGGCAACGCTAGTAGCCCCATAACCATGATGTGATTTGTGAGCTGCCTACTGTACCGGCCTGTCTCTACCCCGATTTTCCGAAATGCAACCAGTCCCGTGTCTCTCACCAACAGTACACCCTAAACTCCTTCCTCCCACAGAGAGGGTTTCGGAAGCTAAAACATTGTTTCTGTACACGGTTCTTTCTTCGAGTTAGAACGCTAGAGATTAGACTTCCGTGCTAATGTCGGGCCGCAGTGCTAGCTAAATCAAACCCACGGGGACTCTTGTTCTGCCCTTTGCTGGGGCCTGAGTATCACTCGTGAAATCTTTGGACTCCCTTGCAGTGCTCTCACGCACGGACACAACAAAATGTTTCCACCCTCAAGGAGCGGCTGTTTTCGCTGAAGCACGGATTGTCTACCGAGTTTTTCCTTCGACTTAGGTGGCTGACTTTCAGCCTGCACTCACCCCCGGGGCAACGCTACCA
>NW_022594481.1:0-1280 GCF_004348235.1 Phoca vitulina
GGGGGGGGGGTGGGGGGGGTTGGTTAGCCTGTTGATGGGTATTAAAGAGGGCATGTACTGCATGGAGCACTGGGTGTTACATGCAAACAATGTATCATGGAACACTACATCAAAAACTAATGATGTAATGTATGGTGATTAACGTAATATAATAAAAAAATAAAAAATAAAAAAGATAAAAATAAAGATTTCCTCATATCAGTGAGATCATATGATACATGTCTTTCTCTGATTGACTTATCTCGCTTAGCATAATACCTTCTAGTTGTATCCACATCGTTGCAAATGGCAAGATTTCATTTTTTTTGATGGCTGCATAATACTCCATTGTGTGTGTGTGTGTGTGTGTGTGTGTGTGTGTGTGTGTATATATACATATGTATATATATACATATATATATATATATATATATATGTATATATACCACATCTTCTTTATCCATTCATCTGTTGATGGACATCTGGGCTCTTTCAATAGTTTGGCTATTGTGGACATTGCTGCTATAAACATCGGGATGCACCTGCCCCTTCGGATTACTAC
The DNA here is from genome assembly GCF_004348235.1 of Phoca vitulina. Classification (NCBI taxonomy): domain Eukaryota; kingdom Metazoa; phylum Chordata; class Mammalia; order Carnivora; family Phocidae; genus Phoca; species Phoca vitulina. The sequence continues at coordinate 542 of NW_022594481.1, forward strand.
ATTTGTATCTTTGGGGTAAATACCCAGTAGTTCAATTGCTGGGTCATAGGGTAGCTCTATTTTCAACTTTTTGAGGAACCTCCATACTGTTTTCCAGAGTGGCTGCACCAGCTTGCATCCCCACCAATAGTGTAGGATGGTTCCCCTTTCTCCTCATCTCTGCCAACATCTGTCATTTCCTGACTTGTTAATTTTAGCCATTCTGACGTGTGTGAGGTGGTATCTCATTGAGGTTTTGATTTGGAGTTCCCTGATGCCAAGTGATGTTGAGCACTTTTTCATGTGTCTGTTGGCCATTTGGATGTCTTCTTTGGAAAAATGTCTATTCATGTCTTCTGCCCATTTCTTGATTGGATCATTTGTTCTTTGGGTGTTGAGTTGGATAAGTTCTTTATAGATTTTGGATACTAGCCCTTTATCTGATATGTCATTTGCAAATATCTTCTCCCATTCCGTCGGTTGTGTTTTGGTTTTGTGGACTGTTTCTTTTGCTGTGCAAAAGCTTTTTATCCTGATGAAGTCCCAATAGTTCCTTTTTGCCCTTACTTCCCTTGCCTTTGGCAATGTTTGTAGGAAGAAGTTGCTGCGGCTGAGGTCGAAGAGGTTGCTGCCTGTGTTCTCCTTTAGGATTTGGATGGACTCCTGTCTCACATTGAGGTCTTTCAACCATTTGGAGTCTGTTTTTGTGTGTGGTGTAAGGAAATGGTTCAGTTTCATTCTTCTGCATGTGGCTGTCCAA
>NW_022594482.1:0-1279 GCF_004348235.1 Phoca vitulina
AACTCGAAGGAAAAACTCGGTAGAGAGCCTGTGCTGCAGGTAAAAGAGCTGCTCCTGAGGGTGCAAGCATTTTGTTGTGTGCGTGCGTGAGAGCACGGCAAGGGAGTCCAAAGCTTTTTGCGAGTGAGACTCAGGCCCCAGCGAAAGGCAGAACACGACTCCCCATGTGTTTCATCAAGCTAGCACGGCAGCCCCACTTTTGCATGGAAGTCTAATCGCTAGCGTTGTAACTCGGAGAAACAACACTGTAGAGAAACCATGCTTTAGCTACCGTCGACCTCTGTGGGAGGAAGCACTATAGGGTGTACTGTGGGTGAGAGCCTGGGGACGGGTTCCATTTTGTAAAATCGGGGGAGAGACAGGCCGGTACACAAGGCAGCCCTCCACTCATACCATGGCTATGGGGCTAGTCCCGTTACCCCGGGTGTGCGTGCAGGCTTAAAGACAACCACCTAACTCGAAGGAAAAACTTGGTAGAGAATCCATGCTTCAGCTAAAACAGCCACTCCAGAGGGTGGGGAAGCATTTTGTTGTGTGCGTGCGTGAAAGCCCTGCAAGGGAGTCCAAAGCTTTTTGCGAGTGAGACTCAGGCCCCAGCAGAAGGCAGAACACGACTCGCCATGTGTTTCATCAAGCTAGCACTGCGGCCCCACTTTCGAATGGAAGTCTAATCGCTAGCGTTCTAACTCGAAGAAACAACACGGTAGAGAAATCGTGCTTAGCTACCATCCACGTATCTGAGGGAGGAAGCAGTTTCCAGGCTACCGTGGGTGAGAGCCTGAGGAACGGGTTCCTTACGTGAGACCAAAGGAGAAGAAGTCCGGGCCAGAAGGCACCTCTCGACTCAGCTCTTGTTACCTGAAGCTAACACTACCGCTCCATGTGTGCATAGGAATGCCAAGTGCTCCACACTGATTTGGCAGAAAGAAGCCGGTCAAGAACCCCAGCTTCAGCTCATTCGCCTCTCCACAGGGTGGCAGCATTTTCAAGTCCGCTTGAGTGCAAACCTGGCGACTGAGTCCCAGCAGAATTCCGAGGCAGAAATAAGCATGGGCAGGAGGCAGCTATCGACTCAACTCTTGTTTCGGGAAACTAGATCGGCTCTCCCGTGTGTGCGTGGAGTCCTAAGTGCCATCCACCCAATGCAAGGGAACAAAAGTGCAGAGGACCCGTGCCTCAGCAAAGATCGCCCTTCCTGAGCGTGCACTTCATCTATTGTGTGTTTTTGTGAAAGCATGAGAAATGGAACCTAAACGTAACTCGGAGTGAGAAGCAGGCC
>NW_022594483.1:0-1279 GCF_004348235.1 Phoca vitulina
GCTGGTTGTTGGGACAGAGGTTGTGCTGGTTGGTGGCACAGAGGTTGTACTGGTTGTTGGGACAGAGGTTGAGCTGGTTGTTGGGACAGAGGTTGTGCTGGTTGTTGGGACAGAGGTTGTGCTGGTTGTTGGGACAGAGGTTGAGCTGGTTGTTGGGACAGAGGTTGGGCTGCTTGTTGGGACAGAGGTTGAGCTGGTTGTTGGGAGAGAGTTTGGACTGGTTGATGGCACAGATGTTGAGCGAGATGTCACCAGGTGGGTGGTGGTCTCGGTTAGGCTGGTGGGGCTCACACTTGGGGTGTGAGGGACTGTGACAGTTTTGTGGGTAGAGCAGTTCTCTGGAGGCTCACAGCACAAAACCCGGACCTCATAGTTGAGGCACATCCTGACATCACCCTCCTGGTCCCGGTTCCGGCACACCAGGCCCTTGCTGAGGTTGCACTGCACCACCTGGCCCAGATTCTCGATGCTGACCTCGGGGTGGCTCTCGGCCCGGCACTCCAGCTGCGAGATGAATTCAGGTCTGCGGCAGATTTTCTCTCCCCTTTTCTTGATGTTGCAGTAGGTTTCCGTGTCTCCTCCATGTGGCCCCGGGGATGGGAAGTCCACGTCAAACCACTTGGTCCACATGCATTGTGGCTGGCAGGTGACAGTTACATGAGGGGAGTAGGTTGCTTCAGATGTGAGAACAGGGGTTGTGCTTGTTGTAGGAGCAGACGAAGTGCCGGATTTGGGCACAGAGGTGGAGCTGGTTTCTGGTACAGGGGATGGGCTGGTTCCTGGCACAGGGGATGGGCTGGTTGCTGGCACAGAGGTTGAGCTGGTTGTTGAGACAGAGGTTGAGCTGGTTGTTGGGACAGAGGTTGTGCTGGTTGTTGGGACAGAGGTTGAGCTGGTTGTTGGGACAGAGGTTGAGCTGGTTGTTGGGACAGAGGTTGTGCTGGTTGTTGGGACAGAGGTTGAGCTGGTTGTTGGGACAGAGGTGGGGCTGGTTGTTGGGACAGAGGATGAGCTGGTTGTTGGGACAGAGGTTGAGCTGGTTGTTGGGACAGAGGTTGAGCTGGTTTCAGGCACAGAGATTGGGCTTCTTGGTGGCACAGAGGTTGAGCTGGTTGTTGGGACAGAGGTTGTGCTGGTTGGTAGCACAGAGGTTGAGCTGGTTTCTGGCACAGAGGTGGGGCTGGTTGTTGGGACAGAGGATGAGCTGGTTGTTGGGACAGAGGTTGGGCTGCTTGTTGGGACAGAGGATGAGCTGGTTGTTGGGACAGAGGTTGAGCTG
>NW_022594484.1:0-1279 GCF_004348235.1 Phoca vitulina
ACCTGGGAGCCTAGCACTTACTGGGAACTCCGTAAATAATTACTGAGTAAAATAAAGACTGTTTACACAGAGATGACTTAAGAGATTGCCCCATACAGGGGCACCTGGGTGGCTCAGTCGGTTGAGTGTCCAACTCTTGATTTCGGCTCAGGTCATGACCTCAGAGTTGTGAGATTGAGCCCCGTCTGGGGCTCAGTGCTGGGCTTGGAGCCTGGTCAAGATTCTCTCTCTCTCTCTCTCTCTCTCTCTCTCTCTCTCTGCTCCTCCCCCTCTCTAAAAAAAGAGAGAGAGTGAGAGAGATTGTCCCATACAGTCCAGGAGCAAAAGAAAGAGATATATAAAGAAGTAATTTACAGTTTGGATGATGAAGATACACTAGAAAAATCGGTAAAGTACTAAGGTAGCCCTGAAGAAAGAGACACCTATTTATCTGGGGAAGAATAGCCATAATCAAGGATGACTTTACATAGCAGTCTGTGTCCTAAAAGATGTGAAGAAACTTATCAAGTAGTAGAGGAAAACATTTCAGGAATGTTTACACTCATCAGGGACATACACCCATAGGAAGGTGGTACACTAATAAAGGCATAAAAAATACTAATAATTTTGGAAACCATGAATAATGTTGTAGTTGAAGCTTTGGGTGTGAAGAGGTGCGGTTACAAGGTAAAGAATAGTCTGTTGTGATTTTGTATGTTTCTGCTGCATTATAAAATTTTGTTTCTGATTGTTTTGTTCATTGATGTTAGGTGGATGAACTTGTGAATGAATCTTGGAGATGTTTGTATGTCTTTAACCTGGTGACATTTAGTATTTCCCAAATGGTTTGTTGAAGTTTCCTATAATTAAAAGTATTTCTTAAAGTAAATATTCAGCTAAAGCTTCAGTTTAAACTATCCATAGATAAAATGTTATTTTCTATTTTTAAGAAGGTTATAGCTTTTATCTAACCATTCTAAGTAGTCCATTTTAACTAAATGTACAGATTTGCCAGCAGAACTAGACTTAGAAAGGACATCAGAGGAAGAGCAAAAAAGACTTGATGAAAGTGAAAATAACCACCTCCAGGTATGTAAAAAGTTAAGTTTAAATTTAAAGTTCCGATTTTATATTGGTTTTCCTGCTTTAATAATGTAACATAGTTCAAATGAAATGATCTCTTGAATGGACATACTGAAGTCAATAGATTATAATTTAATATTTAGTTTTTATAAAATTTTACAAGTTACAAAACTTAAAATATTGTTAGAATTTATAGTAACTTATACCTAAACTTCAT
>NW_022594485.1:0-1279 GCF_004348235.1 Phoca vitulina
AAAAAAAAAAAAGAAAGAAAGAAAAAAGGGAGAGAATGTGATCAGGCAGGGGAGTAGAAAAAAACCATACACTAGAGATTTAGAGTATATTTTGATCTGTTAGAAGAAACTATCTCAAGATTTTAAAGAGAGAACAACTTATATATATATGCCAAAAATACGGGTAACTACTATGAAGGGATAGAATATGACTTTAAAAATGAAAAATAAAAATGTTTTTTTTTTTAAAAAGGGATTGATAAGATGTTGGTTGAAAAAGGGAAAAAGAAAAATTCAAAAAAAAAAGAAAAAAGGAAAAAAGAAAAAAAGACAGTTAAAAAAATAATTAACTTTGAAAGACTAAAGTATCATGGTAAAAAAGCCATGAATTCTATGTGCAGTATTCCCCTAGCGCTGGAGTTCTGCCGTTCTCATTGATCGGTAAACTTGGTCTTGGCTGGCTGTTCTCGCTGATCTTCTGGGGGAGGGGCCTGTTGCCGTGGTTCCCAAATGTCTTTGCCGGAGGCAAAATTGCCCCGCCCTTGCCGGTCCTGGCTAAGTAATCTGCTCGGGTTTGCTGTCCGGAGCTTTTGTTCCCTGCAAGCTTTCCGTACAGCTTTGTAGGCGGAGAGTGAAAATGGCGGCCTCCCAGTCTCCGCCCCGGCGGAGCCGAGAACTTGGGGTCCCGCTCCTCAGCGAGCCCCCAGAGAAAAGCAGTCACTCCCGTCTCCCCGGTCTCCGGCCACACTCCGCGCTCACCCGGCCTGTGACCGCGCCTTTCTATCTGGCACCCGACCCCGGGTGGAGTCTCCAAACCCAGCAGATCCCCGCGGTGCGCTCCCGCACTCTCCTCCCGGGGGAAGAAGGTGAGTCTCCCCGGATCTGCCGCTTGTTGGGTCCCTGCTGGAGGAGCAGTGGCCCGACTGTGCCGCGGATCACGGTTTATGGCAACCCCGAGCTGAGAGCCCGCGCCTGGGCTCCGTCTCTGCAGCCGGCTTCCCTGCTCCGATACCTGGGAGCTCTGCCGCACTCAGGCACCCCCGGTCTTTCTGTGACCCCGAGGGTCCTGAGACCACACTGTCCCACGAGGGTTCCACCCCCGACTTCGCCACCAGAGTGACATCCCTCAGCAGAGCAGACTTCTAAAAGTTCCGATTTTGTGCTCCGTGGCTCTATCACTTGCCAGAAGCGGCCGACGGAGGCCCCTCCCCCGCCGTCTATCCTCCCGAATAACGCCTTGGATTCACTTCTCTGCACGTCCTACCTTCCAGAAAGTGGTCGCTTTTCTGTTCAGAGAGTT
>NW_022594486.1:0-1279 GCF_004348235.1 Phoca vitulina
GCTGGTTGTTGGGACAGAGGTTGTGCTGGTTGGTGGCACAGAGGTTGTACTGGTTGTTGGGACAGAGGTTGAGCTGGTTGTTGGGACAGAGGTTGTGCTGGTTGTTGGGACAGAGGTTGTGCTGGTTGTTGGGACAGAGGTTGAGCTGGTTGTTGGGACAGAGGTTGGGCTGCTTGTTGGGACAGAGGTTGAGCTGGTTGTTGGGAGAGAGTTTGGACTGGTTGATGGCACAGATGTTGAGCGAGATGTCACCAGGTGGGTGGTGGTCTCGGTTAGGCTGGTGGGGCTCACACTTGGGGTGTGAGGGACTGTGACAGTTTTGTGGGTAGAGCAGTTCTCTGGAGGCTCACAGCACAAAACCCGGACCTCATAGTTGAGGCACATCCTGACATCACCCTCCTGGTCCCGGTTCCGGCACACCAGGCCCTTGCTGAGGTTGCACTGCACCACCTGGCCCAGATTCTCGATGCTGACCTCGGGGTGGCTCTCGGCCCGGCACTCCAGCTGCGAGATGAATTCAGGTCTGCGGCAGATTTTCTCTCCCCTTTTCTTGATGTTGCAGTAGGTTTCCGTGTCTCCTCCATGTGGCCCCGGGGATGGGAAGTCCACGTCAAACCACTTGGTCCACATGCATTGTGGCTGGCAGGTGACAGTTACATGAGGGGAGTAGGTTGCTTCAGATGTGAGAACAGGGGTTGTGCTTGTTGTAGGAGCAGACGAAGTGCCGGATTTGGGCACAGAGGTGGAGCTGGTTTCTGGTACAGGGGATGGGCTGGTTCCTGGCACAGGGGATGGGCTGGTTGCTGGCACAGAGGTTGAGCTGGTTGTTGAGACAGAGGTTGAGCTGGTTGTTGGGACAGAGGTTGTGCTGGTTGTTGGGACAGAGGTTGAGCTGGTTGTTGGGACAGAGGTTGAGCTGGTTGTTGGGACAGAGGTTGTGCTGGTTGTTGGGACAGAGGTTGAGCTGGTTGTTGGGACAGAGGTGGGGCTGGTTGTTGGGACAGAGGATGAGCTGGTTGTTGGGACAGAGGTTGAGCTGGTTGTTGGGACAGAGGTTGAGCTGGTTTCAGGCACAGAGATTGGGCTTCTTGGTGGCACAGAGGTTGAGCTGGTTGTTGGGACAGAGGTTGTGCTGGTTGGTAGCACAGAGGTTGAGCTGGTTTCTGGCACAGAGGTGGGGCTGGTTGTTGGGACAGAGGATGAGCTGGTTGTTGGGACAGAGGTTGGGCTGCTTGTTGGGACAGAGGATGAGCTGGTTGTTGGGACAGAGGTTGAGCTG
>NW_022594487.1:0-1279 GCF_004348235.1 Phoca vitulina
CCTTCATTCTTCCCCTCCTGCTACATTCTTCTTCTTCTTTTTTTCTTTCTTAACATATATTGCATTATTTGTTTCAGAGGTACAGATCTGAGTACACTGAATTTCTACTGTTTCATTATATTCCTGTTTTTTCATCATATTTCATTTATTTCAATATATTTCATTATATTCTACTGTTTCATTCTATTCCATCAATACACCCTATATTCAGTGATTACCTACAAAAATGGGACCAGATGGAGTGAAAAAGAAACGCTTGAGTAGCCATATGAACCAACAAACAAATTGAGTTACTATTTTGGACCTAGATCGATTGGTAGGAGAGACTTTTAAACATTAAACGTGAAACATTCTAATCTTACCCCTACTAGTACAGAAAAGAGAAAGAGGGCTCAGTCAGCGGCTCAGTCGTTAAGCGTCTGCCTTCGGCTCAGGTCATGGTCCCAGGGTTGGGATCGAGCCCCGGGTTGGGTTCCCTGCTCTGCGGAGAGCCTGCTTCTCCCTCTCCCTCTGCCTGCCACTCTGCCTACTTGTGCTCTCTTTCTCTGTCGAATAAATAAGTAAAATCTTAAAAAACAAAAAAAAAAAGAATATGATCAGACGGGTGAATAGAAAGAGCCATACACTAGATTTTGAGTGTATTTTGGTCTATTAGAAGAAACTGCATCCCAAAATTGTAAAGAAAGAAAACTTATATATGTACAAAAACAAGATTAAATACCTTGAAAGGACAGAATGTAACTTTAGAGAAAAAAAGAATTTAAAAAACTTACAAAAAAAGAAAATTTAAAAAGACTTTAACCGAGCAAAAAAATGACAAAACAAAAAAATAAAACAACCTAAACCAAAAAAAAAAAAGGGAGAAGAAAAAAAAAGATAAAGCAACCACGCACATACACAGAAATGTATAAAATAATCTTATCAGACAGGTGAATAGAACAGAGCCATACACTAGATTTTGAGTGTATTTTGTTTTGTTAGAACACACTGCATCCCAAAGTTGTAAACAAAGCAAACTTAACAAATGTACAAAAACTAGATTAAATACCTTGAAGGATAGAATGTAAGTTTAGAGATGAAAATTTAAAAAGACTTGAACAGAGGGGGCGCCTGGGTGGCTCAGTCGTTAAGCGTCTGCCTTCGGCTCAGGTCATGATCCCGGGGTCCTGGGATCGAGCCCCGCATCGGGCTCCCTGCTCCGCGGGAAGCCTGCTTCTCCCTCTCCCACTGCCCCTGCTTGTGTTCCCTCTCTCGCTGTGTCTCTCTCTGTCTCTGTCAA
>NW_022594488.1:0-1278 GCF_004348235.1 Phoca vitulina
ATTTTAAACCAAAGACTGTAATAAGAGATGAGGAAGGACACTATATCTTACTTGAAGGGTATACCCAACAAGAAGATCTAACAATTGTAAATATCTATGCGCCTAACAAGGAAGCAGCCAATTATACAAGGCAATTAATAACAAAAGCAAAGAAACACATTGACACCATACAATAATAGTGGGGGACTTTAACACCTCCCTCACTGAAATGGACAGATCATCTAAGAAAAAGATCAACAAGGAAATAAAGACTTTAAATGACACACTGGACCAAATGGACTTCACAGACATACTCAGAACATTCCATCCCAAAGCAATGGAATACACATTCTTGCCTAGTGCCCATGGAACATTCTCCAGAATCAATCATATCTTAGGTCACAAATCAGGTCTCAACCAGTATCAAAAGATTGGGATCATTCCCTGCCTATTCTCAGACCACAATGCTTTGAAACTAGAACTCAATCACAAGAGGAAAGTCAGAAAGAACTCAAATCCATGGAGGCTAAAGAGCATTCTACTAAAGAATGAATGGGTCAACCAAGAAATTAGAGAAGAATTTTAAAAAATTCATGGAAACCAATGAAAATGAAAACACAACTGTTCAAAATCTTTGGGATGCAGCAAAGGCAGTCCTAAGAGGCAAGTATATAGCAATACAAGCCTTTCTCAAGAAACAAGAAAGATCTCAAATACACAGCCTAACCCTACACCTAAAGGAGCTGGAGAAAGAACAGCAAATAAAGCCTAAACCCAGCAAGAGAAGAGAAATAATAAAGATAAGAGCAGAAATCAATGAAATAGAAACCAAAAGAACAGTAGAACAGATCAACAAGACTAGGAGCTGGTTCTTTGAAAGAACTAACAAGATTGATAAACCCCTGGCAAGACTTATCAAAAAAAAAGAGAAAGGACCCAAATAAATAAAATCATGAATGAAAGAGGAGAGATCACAACCAACACCAAAGAAATACAAACAATTCTAAGAACATATTATGAGCAACTGTATGCCAGGAAATTAGATAATCTGGAAGAAATGGATGCATTCCTAGAGATGTATAAACTCCCAAAACTGAACCAGGAAGAAATAGAAAACCTGAACAGACCTATAACCACTAAGGAAATTGAAGCAATCATCAAAAATCTCCCAACAAACAAAAGCCCAGGGCCAGATGGCTTCCCAGGGGAATTCTACCAAACATTTAAAGAAGAATTAATACCTATTCTTCTGAAACTGTTCCAAAAAATAGAAATGGAAGGAAAACTTCCAAACTCATT
>NW_022594489.1:0-1278 GCF_004348235.1 Phoca vitulina
ATTTTAAACCAAAGACTGTAATAAGAGATGAGGAAGGACACTATATCTTACTTGAAGGGTATACCCAACAAGAAGATCTAACAATTGTAAATATCTATGCGCCTAACAAGGAAGCAGCCAATTATACAAGGCAATTAATAACAAAAGCAAAGAAACACATTGACACCATACAATAATAGTGGGGGACTTTAACACCTCCCTCACTGAAATGGACAGATCATCTAAGAAAAAGATCAACAAGGAAATAAAGACTTTAAATGACACACTGGACCAAATGGACTTCACAGACATACTCAGAACATTCCATCCCAAAGCAATGGAATACACATTCTTGCCTAGTGCCCATGGAACATTCTCCAGAATCAATCATATCTTAGGTCACAAATCAGGTCTCAACCAGTATCAAAAGATTGGGATCATTCCCTGCCTATTCTCAGACCACAATGCTTTGAAACTAGAACTCAATCACAAGAGGAAAGTCAGAAAGAACTCAAATCCATGGAGGCTAAAGAGCATTCTACTAAAGAATGAATGGGTCAACCAAGAAATTAGAGAAGAATTTTAAAAAATTCATGGAAACCAATGAAAATGAAAACACAACTGTTCAAAATCTTTGGGATGCAGCAAAGGCAGTCCTAAGAGGCAAGTATATAGCAATACAAGCCTTTCTCAAGAAACAAGAAAGATCTCAAATACACAGCCTAACCCTACACCTAAAGGAGCTGGAGAAAGAACAGCAAATAAAGCCTAAACCCAGCAAGAGAAGAGAAATAATAAAGATAAGAGCAGAAATCAATGAAATAGAAACCAAAAGAACAGTAGAACAGATCAACAAGACTAGGAGCTGGTTCTTTGAAAGAACTAACAAGATTGATAAACCCCTGGCAAGACTTATCAAAAAAAAAGAGAAAGGACCCAAATAAATAAAATCATGAATGAAAGAGGAGAGATCACAACCAACACCAAAGAAATACAAACAATTCTAAGAACATATTATGAGCAACTGTATGCCAGGAAATTAGATAATCTGGAAGAAATGGATGCATTCCTAGAGATGTATAAACTCCCAAAACTGAACCAGGAAGAAATAGAAAACCTGAACAGACCTATAACCACTAAGGAAATTGAAGCAATCATCAAAAATCTCCCAACAAACAAAAGCCCAGGGCCAGATGGCTTCCCAGGGGAATTCTACCAAACATTTAAAGAAGAATTAATACCTATTCTTCTGAAACTGTTCCAAAAAATAGAAATGGAAGGAAAACTTCCAAACTCATT
>NW_022594490.1:0-1278 GCF_004348235.1 Phoca vitulina
TGGGAGGAGGTGAGTTCAGGACCCTTCCATGCTGCCATCTTGACCCCAGCTCCACAGTCCATACTCTTAACCACATGTAAAATAATACTTTTTTAAAAGATTTTATTTCCTTATTTCAGAGAGAGAGCACGTGCATGAGCGGGGTGGGGCGGGGGGGGGAGAGCAGAGGGAGAGGGAGAAGCAGGCAGGGAGTACAACATGGGGCTCGATTCCAGGACCCATAGATCATGACCTGAGCTGAAGGTAGATGCTTAACTGACTGAGCCACCCAGGCACCCGTAAAACAATACATTTTTATTTAGTTTTTTTTATTTTTTATGTTTTTCCAAAGATTTTATTTATTTATTTGAGAAAGAGGATGAGAGGAGAGAGAGAGCGCATGAAAGGGGGGAGGGTCAGAGGGAGAAGCAGACTCCCTGCTGAGCGGGGAGCCCGATGCGGGACTCGATCCCGGGACTCCAGGATCATGACCTGAGCTGAAGGCAGTTGCTCAACCAACTGAGCCACCCAGGCGCCCAACAATACATTTTTAAAACCACTCTTTGGGCAAATAGCAATGGCATGGTTTTTGGTTTTTGGTTTCGTTTTTGTTTTGAGAGAGAGAGAGAGAGCATGAGTGGAGGGCAGGGGCAGGTGGAGAGGGAGAAAGAGAATCTTAAGCAGGCTCCATGCCCCCACACAGGGCTCAGTCTCACATCCCTGAGATCATGACCTGAGTGGAAATCAAGAGTTGGGTGATTAACCAACTGAGCCACCCAGGCACCCCGATATGTTTCTTCTTAACACTTAGTCTGAAATGTTATCAAAAGTCTAGAGAATGAAAATCACTGAGCTAGATGCTGGTGTTATAAAGGTGAATAAGACAATGATCTTCTAACCCTTAGAGAGGCTGAAACACCCCTAAGGGAGGTGAGATCAATGAAGGAGCAATTTCATGCAATCAGGAAGGTCCTAGAGAAATTGCTAAGGAGTTCAGAAAGAAAAGAAACTCCTTTCAGCTAGAGAATCAGGAAAGAATTGTGTAAGAAGGTAGCACAACACTCACATTCCCACTGCAAATAAGCCTCCCTGGGGGACTATACCTTTGTTTGAACAGTATTGCTTCTGCTTAAAAATATTTTATGATAATTCTTTGGGAAAGGGTCACCAAGAAAAGCAGCCTCGTTACTTTAAAGTTTATTTTTGTATTCAAAAGTATATTCCCCAGCTGGAGATTTAAATGTCCCACTTTTATTAATCATCAATAGAACAACTAGACAAAAGATCAAGGAAATAGGA
>NW_022594491.1:0-1278 GCF_004348235.1 Phoca vitulina
GACTCATCACAGGCTACGTTCAGGTGACGCCACACCACGTGACAGAGAAATCATGACATTAGAGCTCACTTCCCGCTCTCTCTTCTTTCTCAGAGCTGTGGTAAGAAGGTCAGACCCATCACTGTTAGCTACGTGATAAATTCCAACATACGCTGTGATGAGACATGCTCTAGACAGTGATTTACTTTTCAAAGAGACATAAATAATCAAGAATTTCTGAATATTTATCCCTGTAGTTATCATTTCTGACTGTTACATTCATTTTGTAGATTCAGATTCTTCTGGAATCACTTCCTCGTGGCTGAGGGAAGTCCAGTGTTATTTCCTGCGCTTTGGGTCTGCTGAAGATTAATTCTGTCAGTTTGGTATATCTGAAAAAATTTTTTTATTTAGCGTTCATTACTGAAGGCTATTTTCCCTGGATAAAGAAATAAGGGGTTTCATTTCGTTTGTTTTTCTCAGTATTTTGAAGATGTTAATCCACTGGGCTCTGTGTGCATTTCTGCTCATGAGAAATCTGTCTGAATCCTTGTCACTGTTCCCCTGAACCAAGCGTCTTTCCTCTCTGGTGGCTTTTCACACTCTTTTTCTCTGCCTTAAATAATGCGATGTTGATGGGGGTTTGTTCCCCCCCCATACGTCATTGCTTGTGGTTTCTAAAGAATTTGGAATCTGTAAGTTTTGAGTTTTCATGAATTTGGAACATTTTTGGCCAATACTCCCTCATATTCTTTTCCCCCTCTCCGCCCTCACTCCCTGGTTCACAGTCACACGTGCATGACGTGGCTAACGTTGTCCTACACTCAGGCCTGCGCTACTCATTTTAAAGTCTTTCTGTGTCTTTCACTCTGTGGTGCCTGTGCTGTGTGCTCAGGCCCCTCACCCGTTCTTCATCTTGTCGTGTCTGCTGCTCATCTCAGCCCTTGTATTTGTGACCTGACACTTTACAGTTTTCCTCTCTAGCAGTTTGATTGGGATGCTTTAATTTTCTTCTCCGTCTCCTCCTAGCATTTCAATCCTTCGGACTAAATTTGGTTGAAAGTCTGCAAGATCGTCCTGCTTTCCATGCACAGCCCTCTGTCCTGTCCTGCGGCTTCCAGACCTGCCGCCCCAGGACCGCCTGGGCCCATTCACCACGTGAGTGTCTCTCCCACTGTCTCTGTCTCTCTGTGCATCACAGATAAATACACACATACATGAACATGACATCCATGTCCTATTGGATCTGCACCCTCTAGACATTCCTAAGTCTGCACTTTAGTAGCTATAATTCCTTGT
>NW_022594492.1:0-1278 GCF_004348235.1 Phoca vitulina
AGGTCTTTCAACCATTTGGAGTCTATTTTTGTGTGTGGTGTAAGGAAATGGTCCAGTTTCATTCTTCTGCATGTGGCTGTCCAATTTTCCCAACACCATTTGTTGAAGAGACTGTCTTTTTCCCATTGGACATTCTTTCCTGCTTTGTCAAAGATTAGTTGACCATAGAGTTGAGGGTCCATTTCTGGGCTCTCTATTCTGTTCCATTGATCTATGTGTCTGTTTTTGTGCCAGGACCATACTGTCTTGATGATGACAGCTTTGTAGTACAGCTGGAAGTCTGGAATTGTGATGCCGCCAGCTTTGCTTTTCTTTTTCAACATTCCTCTGGCTATGCGGGGTCTTTTCTGGTTCCATACAAATTTTAGGATTATTTGTTCCATTTCTTTGAAGAAAGTAGATGGTATTTTGATGGGGATTGCATTGAATGTGTAGATTGCTCTAGGTAGGATTGACATCTTCACAATATTTGTTCTTCCAATCCATGAGCATGGAACGTTTTTCCATTTCTTTGTGTCTTCCTCAATTTCTTTCATGAGTATTTTATAGTTTTCTGAGTACAGATCCTTTGCCTCTTTGGTTAGATTTATTCCTAGGTATCTTATGGTTTTGGGTGCAATTGTAAATGGGATCGACTCCTTAATTTCTCTTCTTCTGACTTGTTGTTGGTGTATAGGAATGCCACTGACTTCTGTGCATTGATTTTATATCCTGCCACTTTACTGAATTCCTGTATGAGTTCTAGCAGTTTTGGGGTGGAGTCTTTGGGATTTTCCACATAAAGTATCATATCATCTGCAAAGAGTGAGAGTTTGACTTCTTCTTTGCCAATTTGGATGCCTTTGATTTCTTTTTGTTGTCTGATTGCTGTGGCTAGGACTTCCAATACTATGTTGAATAGCAGTGGTGAGAGTGGACATCCCTGCCGCGTTCCTGACCTTAGGGGGAAAGCTCTCAGTTTTTCCCCATTGAGAATGATATTCGCTGTAGGTTTTTCATAGATGGCTTTTATGATATTGAGGTATGTACCCTCTATCCCTATACTCTGAAGAGTTTTGATCAAGAAAGGATGCTGTACTTTGTCAAATGCTTTTTCTGCATCTATTGAGAGGATCATATGATTCTTGTTCTTTCGTTAATGTATTGTATCACGTTGATTGATTTGCGGATGTTGAACCAACCTTGCAGCCCAGGGATAAATCCCACTTGGTCGTGGTGAATAATCCTTTTAATGTACTGTTGGATCCTATTGGCTAGTATTTTGGTGAGAATTTTTGC
>NW_022594493.1:0-1278 GCF_004348235.1 Phoca vitulina
GGACTTTAAAATACTGATCTTGCTAGGAAGCAGGACATAATCAACAGAAATTTACAGTGGGAAAATGATCTTATTTTATTTTATTATTTTCTCATATTTAAGTTGATCATATTGATGATGTTATTATATTATTTGCTTATTTGCAATTGGTAAAACCTGGGGAAAAATCCCAACAAGAAATATATGACACAGATATGCACAAAACACCCACTTTACTTTGATAAACCTAAATTTTAGAGAAAAATCTCATGTTATTCACTAGTGTTAAGTCTGTAAAATTTATTATTTTTCCTATATTACCAAATGAACTGAATCTACAGATGTTATGACAATTACATATCTAGTGAATTTTACCGAACTGTAATCTTTTGAACATATCACTGAACATTTTTATATCCTAGAATATGTCCATTCTATACTGATGCCCTGAAGAACCCTTGCAGGACATTCAAACAAGCAAACAAACAAAACCAGATCCACTGTTCCCTGGTGTGGGACATCAGGTGTTGCACATACGGGTCCTTCAGCTTTTTCTAGAATCTCCTGCAGGGGTCACTGGCCACTTCAGTTCTTTTCTGTACGTTAAATACAAATGTGCCATATATTTTCCCCAGTGATAATGGGTTTATTGAAGAAAAGCAAAAACGTGAAATCCAGGACAGGTAAAGTATGGCAAAACCACAGGCAAGGGCAGGGAACAAAGGATAAGGAAGCTCTTTTATGGAGCAAAGGGTGGTGTGGGAGGGACAAAAAGTCCACGGGAGTAAAAGGGAATTCTAATTATAGGGCTTGTCAATGGTTACGTTGTGACAATTTCTCATTGGCTGCGCTGTTACCAGGGGCAGGAAGAAGTCTTCATCTTCCTGAGGTAGGAAGGGACTAGTTACAGGCATGCAGACTTGCAAAGTCTGTCCTCTTGCTGGGTCTGCAATTGAGGAGTAGGGGGCACGAGAGCTCCCCCTACTGGTCTCTGATCTCCATTCAAAAGAGATGTTCCTTTAATTAAATATCACATAATATATGTATGTGTTTACATTCCCATAGACCAGGACTCTTTCTGAGAGTGAGATTCAACAATATCATCAGCAGGCCTGAAGGACCAGGGTATCTAGAAATCAGACCCAGGGAGATGCAGACCCCAGCTGGACTCTCAGGGCTTCGGACCCTGGTGACATGTGTGCCCTGGACCAGTAGGTGGCGCTGTGGGACTGCCTTGTCCTAAAAAAGTACGTCATTAGTGAGAATCATTCAAAGAAGTCTGGGCCTGAGGGCTGGGCC
>NW_022594494.1:0-1278 GCF_004348235.1 Phoca vitulina
GCCTAGAATTGGGTTCTCTTTCTCTCTCTGGACCCCCTCGCATGACCTTCATTTACTATGCAGCCTCCCTTTGCTCTGAAGCTCAAAATCTGCACTTTTATCTACCAGAGAAAGTCAGGGCCTTGTCCCCTCAGGCCATATTCTAGAGGGAGCATGTCTTTGCACACTCAGAGGTCACTCTGAAATTTTCCTGATCAATGAACACGTCCTCTGATAGGAATTTACTGACTTTTTCTGAGAAATATGGCTCTCAATCTTTTTGGCCATTTTGCAAATCTAGCTCATGCACATATGTAGATTGTTAGAATTCCCACACTTTCTGGGAAGAACCCTCTATTTTCCATGTTGTTTTGACTTGGTCATGGTTTCCCCTTGCTAATAGTCTTGTGCTCATTAACATCCTTGTAAGATGACTGTGCACTGTTATTAGTTGGTCCTTTTCTCCTTGTGTGATGGCCTGTTGCCACCTTGATGGCTGTTTTATTCGGCCCAGAGCTTCTCCACCGACTTTGTCCCTGCAAAGTAGACCTTGAGTGATAGACAGGCTTCCATTGGAACTTCCCCAGAGTTTACAGGAGAGCAGACCGGGATACATGTCATTGTAACACAAGATAAGATGTCAGTGAGTAACGTGAGATAGGAAAAATCCTGAGGAGTTTAGAGATTCCTTTTGCGGGTGATATGCAGTTCTTAAAGATGTTTCTTTATTTTTTTAAGTAAACATTGTCAAAGTGCAATGTATTTTTGAAAAAAAAATTATAATACAGACCTTAGAAAAGAATCACTGGTTTTAATGGTTGGCACCTTTCCGATGAATGAATATAGCAGGATTTTAGTTTTTGAAATAGTTGTTTGGGTTCGGGATTCTTTCCAGTTTCTGATATTACAATAAAGTTGCTTCTCACCCTGGAGATGTATCTGTGGGTCTCAGAGAATGTATTATTTATATGCTTTCCAAAACAAACATGAATGTGGAGAAGATGCAGAGGAACAATTTTCCATCAATATGGGAGTTTCTCTTCCCTGTTTTTTATAGGTGTTTTTGTTTTTTTGTTTTTTCTTTATATTATTATTTTTTATTTTTTTAAATTTTTTTATTGTTATGTTAATCCCCATACATTACATCATTAGTTTTAGATATAGTGTTCCATGATTCATTGTTTGTGCATAACACCCAGTGCTCCATGCAGAACGTGCCCTCCTCAATACCCATCACCAGGCTAACCCATCCTCCCACCCCCCTCCCCTCTAGAACCCTCAGTTTGTTTTTCAGAGTCC
>NW_022594495.1:0-1278 GCF_004348235.1 Phoca vitulina
GACTCATCACAGGCTACGTTCAGGTGACGCCACACCACGTGACAGAGAAATCATGACATTAGAGCTCACTTCCTGCTCTCTCTTCTTTCTCAGAGCTGTGGTAAGAAGGTCAGACCCATCACTGTTAGCTACGTGATAAATTCCAGCATACGCTGTGATGAGACATGCTCTAGACAGTGATTTACTTTTCAAAGAGACATAAATAATCAAGAATTTCTGAATATTTATCCCTGTAGTTATCATTTCTGACTGTTACATTCATTTTGTAGATTCAGATTCTTCTGGAATCACTTCCTCGTGGCTGAGGGAAGTCCAGTGTTATTTCCTGCGCTTTGGGTCTGCTGAAGATTAATTCTGTCAGTTTGGTATATCTGAAAAAATTTTTTTATTTAGCGTTCATTACTGAAGGCTATTTTCCCTGGATAAAGAAATAAGGGGTTTCATTTCGTTTGTTTTTCTCAGTATTTTGAAGATGTTAATCCACTGGGCTCTGTGTGCATTTCTGCTCATGAGAAATCTGTCTGAATCCTTGTCACTGTTCCCCTGAACCAAGCGTCTTTCCTCTCTGGTGGCTTTTCACACTCTTTTTCTCTGCCTTAAATAATGCGATGTTGATGGGGGTTTGTTCCCCCCCCATACGTCATTGCTTGTGGTTTCTAAAGAATTTGGAATCTGTAAGTTTTGAGTTTTCATGAATTTGGAACATTTTTGGCCAATACTCCCTCATATTCTTTTCCCCCTCTCCGCCCTCACTCCCTGGTTCACAGTCACACGTGCATGACGTGGCTAACGTTGTCCTACACTCAGGCCTGCGCTACTCATTTTAAAGTCTTTCTGTGTCTTTCACTCTGTGGTGCCTGTGCTGTGTGCTCAGGCCCCTCACCCGTTCTTCATCTTGTCGTGTCTGCTGCTCATCTCAGCCCTTATATTTGTGACCTGACACGTTATAGTTTTCCTCTCTAGCAGTTTGATTGGGATGCTTTAATTTTCTTCTCCGTCTCCTCCTAGCATTTCAATCCTTCGGACTAAATTTGGTTGAAAGTCTGCAAGATCGTCCTGCTTTCCATGCACAGCCCTCGGTCCTGTCCTGCAGCTTCCAGACCTGCCGCCCCAGGACCGCCTGGGCCCATTCACCACGTGAGTGTCTCTCCCACTGTCTCTGTCTCTCTCTGCATCATAGATAAATACACACATACATGAACATGACATCCATGTCCTATTGGATCTGCATCCTCTAGACATTCCTAAGTCTGCACTTTAGTAGCTATAATTCCTTGT
>NW_022594496.1:0-1278 GCF_004348235.1 Phoca vitulina
TGGGAGGAGGTGAGTTCAGGACCCTTCCATGCTGCCATCTTGACCCCAGCTCCACAGTCCATACTCTTAACCACATGTAAAATAATACTTTTTTAAAAGATTTTATTTCCTTATTTCAGAGAGAGAGCACGTGCATGAGCGGGGTGGGGCGGGGGGGGGAGAGCAGAGGGAGAGGGAGAAGCAGGCAGGGAGTACAACATGGGGCTCGATTCCAGGACCCATAGATCATGACCTGAGCTGAAGGTAGATGCTTAACTGACTGAGCCACCCAGGCACCCGTAAAACAATACATTTTTATTTAGTTTTTTTTATTTTTTATGTTTTTCCAAAGATTTTATTTATTTATTTGAGAAAGAGGATGAGAGGAGAGAGAGAGCGCATGAAAGGGGGGAGGGTCAGAGGGAGAAGCAGACTCCCTGCTGAGCGGGGAGCCCGATGCGGGACTCGATCCCGGGACTCCAGGATCATGACCTGAGCTGAAGGCAGTTGCTCAACCAACTGAGCCACCCAGGCGCCCAACAATACATTTTTAAAACCACTCTTTGGGCAAATAGCAATGGCATGGTTTTTGGTTTTTGGTTTCGTTTTTGTTTTGAGAGAGAGAGAGAGAGCATGAGTGGAGGGCAGGGGCAGGTGGAGAGGGAGAAAGAGAATCTTAAGCAGGCTCCATGCCCCCACACAGGGCTCAGTCTCACATCCCTGAGATCATGACCTGAGTGGAAATCAAGAGTTGGGTGATTAACCAACTGAGCCACCCAGGCACCCCGATATGTTTCTTCTTAACACTTAGTCTGAAATGTTATCAAAAGTCTAGAGAATGAAAATCACTGAGCTAGATGCTGGTGTTATAAAGGTGAATAAGACAATGATCTTCTAACCCTTAGAGAGGCTGAAACACCCCTAAGGGAGGTGAGATCAATGAAGGAGCAATTTCATGCAATCAGGAAGGTCCTAGAGAAATTGCTAAGGAGTTCAGAAAGAAAAGAAACTCCTTTCAGCTAGAGAATCAGGAAAGAATTGTGTAAGAAGGTAGCACAACACTCACATTCCCACTGCAAATAAGCCTCCCTGGGGGACTATACCTTTGTTTGAACAGTATTGCTTCTGCTTAAAAATATTTTATGATAATTCTTTGGGAAAGGGTCACCAAGAAAAGCAGCCTCGTTACTTTAAAGTTTATTTTTGTATTCAAAAGTATATTCCCCAGCTGGAGATTTAAATGTCCCACTTTTATTAATCATCAATAGAACAACTAGACAAAAGATCAAGGAAATAGGA
>NW_022594497.1:0-1277 GCF_004348235.1 Phoca vitulina
GCTTTGTAATAGAGCTGGAAGTCCGGAATTGTGATGCCGCCAGCTTTTCTTTTCTTTTTCAACATTTCTCTGGCTATTCAGGGTCTTTTCTGGTTCCATACAAATTTTAGGATTATTTGCTCCATTTGTTTGAAAAAAGTGGATGGTATTTTGATAGGGATTGCACTGAATGTGTAGAGTGCTCTAGGTAGCATTGACACCTTCACAATATTTGTTCTTCCAATCCATGAGCATGGAACGTTTTTCCATTTCTTTGTGTCTTCCTCAATTTCTTTCATGAGTATTTTATAGTTTTCTGAGTACAGATTCTTTGCCTCTTTGGTTAGATTTATCCCTAGTATCTTATGGTTTTGGGTGCAATTGTAAATGGGATCGACTCTTTAATTTCTGTTTTTCTGTCTTGTTGTTGGTGTATAGGAATGCCACTGATTTCTGTGCATTGATTTTATATCCTGCCACTTGACTGAATTCCTGTATGAGTTCTAGCAGTTTTGGGGTGGAGTCTTTTGGGTTTTCCACATAAAGTATCATATCATCTGCCAAGAGTGAGAGTTTGACTACTTCTTTGCCGATTTGGATGCCTTTTATTTCCTTTTGTTGTCTGATTGCTGTGGCTAGGACTTCTAGTACTATGTTGACTAGCAGTGGTGATAGTGGACATCCCTGCTGTGTTCCTGACCTTAGGGGGAAAGCTCTCAGTTTTTCCCCATTCAGAATGATATTCGCTGTGGGTTTTTCATAGGTGGCTTTTACGATATTGAGGTATGTACCGTCTATCCTTATACTCTGAAGAATTTTGATCAAGAAAGGATGCTGTACTTTGTCAAATGCTTTTTCTGCATCTACTGACAGGATCATATGGTTCTTGTTCTTTCTTTTATTAATGTATTGTATCACATTGATTGATTTGCAGATGTTGAACCAAGCTTGCAGCCCAAGGATAAATCCCACTTGGTCGTGGTGAATAATCCTTTTAATGTACTGTTGGATCCTATTGGCTAGTATTTTGGTGAGAATTTTTGCATCCATGTTCATCAGGGATATTGGTCTGTAATTCCCCTTTTTGGTGGGGTCTTTGGTTTGGGGATCAAGGTAATGGTGACCTCATAAAACGAGTTTGGAAGTTTTCCTTCCATTTCAATTTTTTGGAACAGTTTCAGAAGAATAGGTATTAATTCTTCTTGAAATGTTTGGTAGAATTCCCCTGGGAAGCCATCTGGCCCTGGGCTCTTGTTTGTTGGGAGATTTTTGATGACTGCTTCAATTTCCTTAGTGGT
>NW_022594498.1:0-1276 GCF_004348235.1 Phoca vitulina
ACTCAACACCCAAAGAACAAATGATCCAATCAAGAAATGGGCAGAAGACATGAACAGACATTTTTCCAAAGAAGACATCCAAATGGCCAACAGACACATGAAAAAATGCTCAACATCCTTCGGCATCAGGGAAATCCAAATCAAAACCTCAATGAGATACCACCTCACATCAGTCAGAATGGCTAAAATTAACAAGTCAGGAAATGACAGATGTTGGCAGGGATGCGGAGAAAGGGGAACCCTCCTACACTGTTGGTGGGAATGCAAGCTGGTGCAGCCACTCTGGAAAACAGTATGGAGGTTCCTCAAAAAGTTGAAAATAGAGCTACCATACAATCCAGCGATTGCACTACTGGGTATTTACCCCAAAGTTACAAATGTAGGGATCCGAAGGGGTACATGCACCCCGATGTTTATAGCAGCAATGTCCACAATAGCCAAACTGTGGAAAGAGCCAAGATGTCCATCGACAGATAAATGGATAAAGAAGAGGTGGTATATATATACAATGGAATATTATGCAGCCATCAAAAGGAATGAGATCTTGCCATTTGCAACGACGTGGATGGAACTGGAGGGTATTATGCTGAGCGAAATAAGTTAATCAGAGAAAGACATGTATCATCTGACCTCACTGATATGAGGAATTCTTAATCTCAGGAAACAAACCGAGGGTTGCTGGAGTGGGGGGTGGGGTGGGAGGGATGGGATGACTGGGTGATAGACACTGGGGAGGGTATGTGCTCTGGTAAGCGCTGTGAATTGTGCAAGACTGTTGAATCTCAGATCTGTACCTCTGAAACAAATAATGCAATATATGTTAAGAAAAAAAAAGAAGAAGAAGAAGATAGCAGGAGGGGAAGAATGAAGGGGGGAAAATCGGAGGGGGAGACGAACCATGAGAGATGATGGACTCTGAAAAACAAACTGAGGGTTCTAGAGGGGAGGGGGGTGGGAGGATGGGTTAGCCTGGTGATGGGTATTAAAGAGGGCACGTTCTGCATGGAGCACTGGGTGTTATGCACAAACAATGAATCATGGAACACTACATCAAAAACTAATGATGTAATGTATGGTGATTAACATAACAATAAAAAATTTAAAACAAAAAAAAGGTTTTGCAAAGCAAAAGAAACAGTCAACAAAACCAAAAGACAACTGACATAATGGGAGAAGATATTTGCAAATGACAGATCAGATAAATGGCTAGTATCCAAAATCTATAAAGAACTTCTTAAACTCAACACCCAAAGAACAAATGATCCAATCAAGAAAT
>NW_022594499.1:0-1276 GCF_004348235.1 Phoca vitulina
TGAGCCCCAGGCCGAGCGGACGCTGTGCTCTGCGGGCGATGCTCTCAGGCTTTCCGGGTCGCCCCGCCGCTGCAGACCCTCCACCTCCCAGCGCCTGACGGCACTAAATAAGGAAGGGGCCATCAGAGCCCCTGGGATCCGCCCAGGACGTTCGGGCGTCCATCCAGGGACTCTACAGGTGCCGCCGTCTCCAGACCCGGGCCCCTATGACCAGACTGCCCAAGATCCTGACATTGAGAAATTGGGAACTGGGAGGAAAGAACTGTGGAAACGCCTTGGGACGACTTTTAGTGTAATTTTGAAGAGCTTTTTAAAAAGCCTTTCTCCCTTTGGATTTGGAAGCCGAGTCTTCTCCAGGTTTCTTTGGGACTGCTTTAATGCTTGACAGGAAACATGATCCATTATGAAATGACAGAACAGACCGGAATTTGTTGAGCATCAGGCTGTTGCAACAGGAACCATTGGTGGTGTTGAGAGCTCCTGCAGGTGACTGTCATGCACCCCGTTATCGGGGGCACATCTTTCAACGTCTTTGGGGCAGTTGGCTGTACTGGACCTACTGTTTATGCTGGGAGAAATAGGAAAGTGTGAGTTTTCCACAGCTTTTGCTTCTTTTTTCCCCCAATAGTGGGGTCAAAAGGGGGGTTTAGTTTGACCAAAGCACGTGTGTGAATGGCACGTCCATCCTGTGTGTTATCCATTCATAGAGCATTGCGAGGCCACGTTCTCGTCCCAAGATCGAGGACCTTGTGAGCAACCCCACAGTGAGGTTCCGTGGTGCTGTGCAGCTTTCTCGTGACTATCATTGGAAAGTCGACCTCAGAATACTTACTTGGGAGAAGATCTTCATCCTGAGGATGAACACACAGTACGTTTTCTAATTCTGTATTCCCTCATACATTGACCGACCATCTTCATGGACTGAACACTAGGCCCCAAACAGCAAAGGTGTACTTAGCGCCTTAAATTAAGAACACTATGGTCAGAAATGTATTTTGAGGTGACTTTGGTCTCCGCATGGAGAACGGATGGAGGACAAAAGTTAGGAGGATCTCACAGCCATCCAGGAAGAAGGTCCAGGGAAGAAGTCAAGGGGAGCCTGAACTGGGGGAGCCGCCACTGGGATGGACGTGGGGAGGCACTGAGAGGTGCTGGGGAAGTAGGACCTAACAGAGTTTTCCAAAACCCAGACTGAGACAGATTAGGGAGGGTCAGGAAACCAATGTGGGGGGGGGGGTGGAGTGGGACCAGCATTTAGGGGATCAAATAGGATACA
>NW_022594500.1:0-1276 GCF_004348235.1 Phoca vitulina
ACTCAACACCCAAAGAACAAATGATCCAATCAAGAAATGGGCAGAAGACATGAACAGACATTTTTCCAAAGAAGACATCCAAATGGCCAACAGACACATGAAAAAATGCTCAACATCCTTCGGCATCAGGGAAATCCAAATCAAAACCTCAATGAGATACCACCTCACATCAGTCAGAATGGCTAAAATTAACAAGTCAGGAAATGACAGATGTTGGCAGGGATGCGGAGAAAGGGGAACCCTCCTACACTGTTGGTGGGAATGCAAGCTGGTGCAGCCACTCTGGAAAACAGTATGGAGGTTCCTCAAAAAGTTGAAAATAGAGCTACCATACAATCCAGCGATTGCACTACTGGGTATTTACCCCAAAGTTACAAATGTAGGGATCCGAAGGGGTACATGCACCCCGATGTTTATAGCAGCAATGTCCACAATAGCCAAACTGTGGAAAGAGCCAAGATGTCCATCGACAGATAAATGGATAAAGAAGAGGTGGTATATATATACAATGGAATATTATGCAGCCATCAAAAGGAATGAGATCTTGCCATTTGCAACGACGTGGATGGAACTGGAGGGTATTATGCTGAGCGAAATAAGTTAATCAGAGAAAGACATGTATCATCTGACCTCACTGATATGAGGAATTCTTAATCTCAGGAAACAAACCGAGGGTTGCTGGAGTGGGGGGTGGGGTGGGAGGGATGGGATGACTGGGTGATAGACACTGGGGAGGGTATGTGCTCTGGTAAGCGCTGTGAATTGTGCAAGACTGTTGAATCTCAGATCTGTACCTCTGAAACAAATAATGCAATATATGTTAAGAAAAAAAAAGAAGAAGAAGAAGATAGCAGGAGGGGAAGAATGAAGGGGGGAAAATCGGAGGGGGAGACGAACCATGAGAGATGATGGACTCTGAAAAACAAACTGAGGGTTCTAGAGGGGAGGGGGGTGGGAGGATGGGTTAGCCTGGTGATGGGTATTAAAGAGGGCACGTTCTGCATGGAGCACTGGGTGTTATGCACAAACAATGAATCATGGAACACTACATCAAAAACTAATGATGTAATGTATGGTGATTAACATAACAATAAAAAATTTAAAACAAAAAAAAGGTTTTGCAAAGCAAAAGAAACAGTCAACAAAACCAAAAGACAACTGACATAATGGGAGAAGATATTTGCAAATGACAGATCAGATAAATGGCTAGTATCCAAAATCTATAAAGAACTTCTTAAACTCAACACCCAAAGAACAAATGATCCAATCAAGAAAT
>NW_022594501.1:0-1274 GCF_004348235.1 Phoca vitulina
GAGAAAATGTGTCCCATACCAAGAGGTGACCCTATAGTATTTTTCTTGGGCTCAGGTGAACTGCTCCCACCTCTCCCACAAACAACATGTGCACATTTATTGTCTGATTACACAGGTAATAATTGCTTCTGTTTTCCTTCCTGTGGGAGAGGAGCTCCTGCTCTTTCTCACCAGGTCCCGGTATTACAGAAAGGGAAGTGGGGTCTGTGACCGCAGGAGGAGAGGGTGGAGGAGGGCACAGGGGCAGGGATGTGGCCGATGGGGCTGGAGGGCAGGGGTGGGGCTGAGCAGAGGGCGTGGGGCGGGGAGGCAGGCCTGGGCATCAGTGGTGTGACTGGTCACTGAATCCCTGGAGCAGGGGCCCCAGAGAGAGAAGGACACGGGAGATGGGAAGGGTCCTGCCCAGACCGTCGGACTCACCGCCCTGTGAACGAAGAGCAGCCCTGGAGGGACGGCTGAGGAGTCTGGGAGGGTGGCAGGTGGGCCGGGGGGTCCAGGAGAGTGGCTGTCAGGGACCCGAGGGCAGAGGGAATTGGCGCAGGAAAGGGGCATCAATGGTGTCACGTGGGGGTCACCTCCTGGCTCTCTAGGGGTCCCCATAAGGTGAGGTCAAGGTGGGGGCTCAGGTGTGGAGCAGGGGCAGCACGGAGACCAGCTGAGGGCTGCAGGGAAGGAGCAGCAGGGTCACGGGGACGAGCCAGAGACAGGAATGCAGGAGAGGACAGGTCCCCAGAGAAGGGCCTTGAAGTGCAGGGAAAAGTCCTCACTGAGCCCCGAGGAGCTCAGCGTCCTCCGTGGGGACAGGAGAGAGAGGGACACAGGTGTCTACCAATGCAGTCAGTTAACGCTAACTGTCAGGAACCAGAACTTCTGCTTTTTCCTGAGCAACGGGAGGCTGGGCCATTGACAACAGGACAGGACAGAAGGAGGTTTGCCAGGACACAGGACAGCCGAGGGCTGGAGAGACGGGCCCTGGAGCACGTTCCCTGGGCTGAGTCCTGACTCCGGGGCTCCCGGCTGTGTGGCCTGGAGAGTCAGCCTCTCTGGCTCCTTCTACTGATCTGTAAAGTGGGCACAACGATCCCCACCTCACAGACAGTCCACGAGGACCCGGTGCGTTAGGAGCGGGCAGAATGGTCAGAGAGTGCGTGTCACCGGGCCAGCCCTCAGCCAGCGCTGACGATTACGGATTCACGTCGTCTGTGAACAGCTCTCAGCACATGACTGACGCTGGCTGGTGTCCAAGATTGGTTGAGGCAGGATATTGGGTCTCA
>NW_022594502.1:0-1273 GCF_004348235.1 Phoca vitulina
CCCGCATCAGGCTCCCTGCTCGGCGGGAAGCCTGCTTCTCCCTCTCCACTGGACTGGATCCCAGGACTCCAGGATCATGACCTGAGCTGAAAGCAGATGCTTAACCAACTGAACCACCTAGGTGCCCCCAACACTAGGGAATTGTTTAAATGAATTGTAATATATCCATCAGATGGGCTACTGAAATCATGAACAAGAATAAAATGGCTCTATGTATAGGGGAATGAATCACTTTCAAGATTAAAAAAGAAAAGAGCCAAGTGCAGAACAGTATGGAAAATGTTATGTTTTGTGTAGAAACTAAAGAAGAAGGTTATGTATGTGAGCACTTACATAGGCATTGACTATCTCTAGAAGGAAATCCCAGACACTGCTTCTGGATTTGGTCTCCAGATGGAAGACTGCAAAGCAGGGCTTCAGACAAAGAAAGGAGGCTGGCTTTTCACTGACCACCCTTTTTGAATGCTGTAAGATGTGCATGTGTATTGATTAAATTTTTCATTAATTTAAAAATAAAGATGAATACCTGAAGATATTTGATCTCAGTTGTAACATTTTTTTCAAAGATGATAAAGAAATGGCCAACAGATACATGAAAAGATGCTCAGCATCATGCATCATCAGAGAAATGCAAATCAAAACCACAATGAGATAAAAGCAGCACCTCACACCTGTTAGAATGGCTATTATCAAAAAGACAAGAAATACGTGTTGGCGAGGATGTGGAGAAAAGGGAACCACTTCTGGAAATAGATCCAAAGGAAGTGAAATCACTGTCTCTAAGAGAGATCCTTAGCCCCATATTTATTGCAACATTATTTACAATAGCCAAGCCATGGAAGCAACCCAAGTGGCGGTTGATGAATGAATGGATAAGGAAATGTGATATGTGTGTGTATATACATATATATATAGAGAGAGAGAGGGAGAGAGAGAGTTATAAAATATATATGAAATTGTACTATTAAAAATTGAAATATGAAAATACATATGAAATATTAAAATATATATGAAATATATATTTATATAATATATATATATTTCAACAGAAGGAAGGAAATGCTGCCATTTGCAACATGGATGGACCTCGCAGGCATCATGCTAAGTAAAGGAGGTCAGAGGGAAAAAAATACTGTGTGATCTTTTTTTTTTATTTTTTAAAGATTTTATTTATTTATCTGACAGAGAGAGAGACAGCGAGAGAGGGAACACAAGCAGGGGGAGTGGGAGAGGGAGAAGCAGGCTTCCCGCCGAGCAGGGAGCCTGATGCGGG
>NW_022594503.1:0-1273 GCF_004348235.1 Phoca vitulina
ACATCTACACCTTCATGGATTCCAAGTCACACATTTTTTTCATATTTTACCCCCCGTGAAATCAAGATGCCTCTTTTATTCACTATCCACAGGTCCTTTGTACTCACAAAGGATATATGAGAAAAAGCAGAGAAAGGTATGTGGAGAGAAGAAGGGAGATACGGAGCATCTGGACAGAGGAGACTAGCAAATGCAACAATTAGAAAGAGAGGGAGAGAAACAAAGGAGAGACTAAGAGAATCAATGTAAATGAGGCAGGAAATAGAATGCCAAGCATGAGAACTTCTTTCCAGAGTTACCCAGAATTCCAGAGTTTCTCTCTGCCTGTTGCCACAGATCATGGCCACCTTTCTCTGTGTGTGCAAGAAAAATGTGTGATAAAAATCCATCCAAATGTATCTGAAAGAGTTCTTTCAACAAGTATAAAATAGAAGTTCTATGTGATGAGAAAGCCTTGTGTTATATTTTAATTTAATTATGTCTTTCTTCCTTAGTAGTACATACAGTAATGGTGCTTCTTACAATTGGTGGAATCGTAGAGTCAATGAAATAGAGTGATCTAGGCAATAGTATGATGGCAAAAGAAAGAAATATTCAGAACAAGGTTGACTTTTCTGTGGAAATTTTCCAGGTGGCCCTTTCCAGCATATTCTGTTTTAATATGCTATGTAGCACTTAGCATGACATATATCTGCTTTTTCAATAACATTGCTATTATTTGTCTGCCCATCTTTTTCTTTTAAGCAGGGCTTGGCATTTTCTGTTAAAGGGCCAGATAATAACTATTTTAGGCTTTGTGGGCAATGAAGTCTCCATCACAACTACTCAATTCTGATGTTATAATGAGAAAGCCACCATAGACGATATGTAAACAAATAAGGATAGCTGCATTCCAGTATAATTTTATTAAAAAAAAACAAACAGGCTAACAGATTCTGGGCCAGATTTGGTCCATGGGCCATAGCGTATCCATCCCTGATATATAAGGTGGGAGACAATATAAGTGTATATTCTTCATCTACCATCCTGAACCAGAAAACATTTATTTTTAATAATAGCTTTATTGAGTTATAATTTGCATAACATACAATTTACCCATACGAACTATATAATTCAGCAGTTTCTAGTATATTTACACATATGTGCACCCAAAACCACAGTCAATTTTAAACATTTTCGTCCCCTCAAAAAGAGGTGTACTTAGATATCATTCTCCTATCCCACCACTGGACACAAGAATATCTCCAGGCATTATCAGCTGATCACACACATA
>NW_022594504.1:0-1273 GCF_004348235.1 Phoca vitulina
TTACATAGCATACGCTATGTGCCCTGTATAACTTATCTAATATTTCCGAAGTTCTGATTTCTTTTTTTTTTCTCTAAAGTGTGTATGACCTGTGATTTTGGATAAAAGATTGTGTAACTGTATCCACAAACACACATATGTTAAATATAAATAGTTTGTATGTATAACTTGTCGGGAAGTTCTTATGAACTACTGATCTTTGCCAGGTAGGATCAATCATGATGCCTTAGACTAAGATGATAATGATGGAAGGAGCTAGTAATAATAATAATAATAATAATAATAATAGCTAACAGTCTTGAGTTCTCATGCCCAGCATCAGACACTATTTGCAACCTGTACAATAACTCAGCAAAGTACGTATTATTAGTATTCCCCTCTTTGTTGTTGTTGAAAATAAACTATGTCTCAAAGAGGTTGTGCCATGTGACCAACAACGTGAAGTTCACAAGGGTGGGAGACATGGACTTCAGCCCAAGTGTATGTGGGTGGATGCCTGCGCCCCAATCACAATGCCACAGGGAGTGACTCTGCTCAGCACAGAGCTCATTTCTCTATTTTCTTTCATTTGGGCTTTTCCCCTCACTCACAGATTCACTTCTGGGATTTCCAAGAGTCTGTGCCTCAGGCTTGTTGACAGAATTACAGGCAGACTATTTGCTTCCCTCAGTGAGTGCTGCTAGTTGGCAGCAGAAAATGTGCTTTTGTGTTCCCTCGCTGGGCTTTTGTTCCTTTACCATGTAATCACTACCATATTTTGACTCCCATTCACACACGTGACCTTGTATTTTATTAAGTAATATCCTGAGTGCAGACAAAAGCAAACTTTATCAATCCTACTAAAATCCAAAAAAAAAAAAAAATGCACAGAGGAGAGGAGGAAAAATAGGGAGTCCGAATGGAAGCTAGAACCCAGGTCACAAACAAGGCTAAGACCAGGCAGGCCAGAGAGAAAGGTTTAACATTTGGCTGACTTCCACATGGCATATCCTTAACGCTCCAGGCTCATGGCTCTCCGAGAAAGCTGCACTTGGGAGGACATTTGTAGCTGGTAGAAAAATATAACAAGGGATCTACAGGGAAAGGCTCACAGCTGAAGAGACCCTTAACTAAGAATCAAGAGATCTACGTCCTATCAGTGGTGCTTCTCCTTCCTTAGGGTGTGACGTTGGGCATGTCACTCAGCTTTCCTGAGCCTCAGTTGTTGCTGGCCACAAAATGGCATGGTTCAGCGTCACCCCTGAAGTCCCCTTCAACGTAAAAATTCACTGAT
>NW_022594505.1:0-1273 GCF_004348235.1 Phoca vitulina
ACATCTACACCTTCATGGATTCCAAGTCACACATTTTTTTCATATTTTACCCCCCGTGAAATCAAGATGCCTCTTTTATTCACTATCCACAGGTCCTTTGTACTCACAAAGGATATATGAGAAAAAGCAGAGAAAGGTATGTGGAGAGAAGAAGGGAGATACGGAGCATCTGGACAGAGGAGACTAGCAAATGCAACAATTAGAAAGAGAGGGAGAGAAACAAAGGAGAGACTAAGAGAATCAATGTAAATGAGGCAGGAAATAGAATGCCAAGCATGAGAACTTCTTTCCAGAGTTACCCAGAATTCCAGAGTTTCTCTCTGCCTGTTGCCACAGATCATGGCCACCTTTCTCTGTGTGTGCAAGAAAAATGTGTGATAAAAATCCATCCAAATGTATCTGAAAGAGTTCTTTCAACAAGTATAAAATAGAAGTTCTATGTGATGAGAAAGCCTTGTGTTATATTTTAATTTAATTATGTCTTTCTTCCTTAGTAGTACATACAGTAATGGTGCTTCTTACAATTGGTGGAATCGTAGAGTCAATGAAATAGAGTGATCTAGGCAATAGTATGATGGCAAAAGAAAGAAATATTCAGAACAAGGTTGACTTTTCTGTGGAAATTTTCCAGGTGGCCCTTTCCAGCATATTCTGTTTTAATATGCTATGTAGCACTTAGCATGACATATATCTGCTTTTTCAATAACATTGCTATTATTTGTCTGCCCATCTTTTTCTTTTAAGCAGGGCTTGGCATTTTCTGTTAAAGGGCCAGATAATAACTATTTTAGGCTTTGTGGGCAATGAAGTCTCCATCACAACTACTCAATTCTGATGTTATAATGAGAAAGCCACCATAGACGATATGTAAACAAATAAGGATAGCTGCATTCCAGTATAATTTTATTAAAAAAAAACAAACAGGCTAACAGATTCTGGGCCAGATTTGGTCCATGGGCCATAGCGTATCCATCCCTGATATATAAGGTGGGAGACAATATAAGTGTATATTCTTCATCTACCATCCTGAACCAGAAAACATTTATTTTTAATAATAGCTTTATTGAGTTATAATTTGCATAACATACAATTTACCCATACGAACTATATAATTCAGCAGTTTCTAGTATATTTACACATATGTGCACCCAAAACCACAGTCAATTTTAAACATTTTCGTCCCCTCAAAAAGAGGTGTACTTAGATATCATTCTCCTATCCCACCACTGGACACAAGAATATCTCCAGGCATTATCAGCTGATCACACACATA
>NW_022594506.1:0-439 GCF_004348235.1 Phoca vitulina
TATGTATATGTGTGTGGTGTATGTGTGTGTATGTGTGTGTACGTGCATGTGGTGTATGTGTATATATGTGTGTGTACGTGTGTGGTGCATGTATATGTGTGTGTTGTGTGTGTATATGTGTGTGTGTACGTGTGTGTGGTATATGTATATGTGTGTGGTGTGTGTGTATGTGTGGGTATATGTGTGTGGTGTATGTATATGTGTGTGGTGTATGTGTGTATATATGTATGTGTATATATGTGTGTATATATGTGTGTACATGTGTGTGGTGTATGTACATGTGTGTTGTGTATGTGTGTGTACATGTGTGTGGTGTATGTATGTGTGTGGTGTATGTGTGTGTATATGTGTGGTGTATGTGTGCGTATATGATGTGTGTGGTGTATGTGTATATGTATGTGTGTATATGTGTATGTGTACATATCTGTTGTATATATGT
>NW_022594506.1:539-1272 GCF_004348235.1 Phoca vitulina
TATATGTGGTGTGTGTACATGTGTGTGGTGTATGTGTGTACGTGTGTGGTGTATGTATATGTGTGTGGTGTGTGTGTATATGTATGTGTGTACGTGTGTGGTGTATGTGTGTATATGTGTATGTGTGTATGTATGTCTACATGTGTGTGATGCATGTATATATGTGTGCTGTATGTGTGTATATATGTATGTGTGTATGTGTGTGTACATGCGTGTGGTGTATGTGTGTGTGTGTGGTGTGTGTGTGTGTGTACGTGTGTGTACGTGTGTGGTGCATGTACATGTGTGTGGTGTGTGTATATGTGTGTGTACATGTGTGTGATGCATGTATATATGTGTGCTGTATGTGTGTATATATGTATGTGTGTATGTGTGTGTACATGCGTGTGGTGTATGTGTATGTGTGTGGTGTGTGTGTGTGTGTACGTGTGTGTACGTGTGTGGTGCATGTACATGTGTGTGGTGTGTGTATATGTGTGTGTACATGTGTGTGGTGTATGTACATGTGTGTGGTGTATGTGTGTATATATGTGTGTATATATGTGTGTGGTGTATGTACATGTGTGTGGTGTATGTGTGTGTATATGTGTGTGTACATGTGTGTGTGTATATGTGTGTGGTATATGTACATGGGTGTGGTGTATGTGTGTATATATGTGTGTGGTGTATGTACATGTACCACACACATATACACACACACATATATACACACATACACCACACACATGTACAT
>NW_022594507.1:0-1272 GCF_004348235.1 Phoca vitulina
ACCATTCTTAGAGACAGAGGAGGGAGCACAATGACCTCTAAGACTAAAGAGAGTGGGGGGGAGGGTGCGGAGCAAGATGGTGGAGGAGTAGGAGACCTGGATTTCCTCTGGTCTCAGGAATTCAGCTGGAGAGGGATCAAATCATTCTGAACACCTACGAACTCAACAGGAGATTGAAGAAAATAGCAACAACTCTCTGAACAGAAAAGCGACCACTTTCTGGAAGGTAGGATGTGTGGAGAAGTGAATCCAAGGTGATATTTGGGAGGCTAGACAGCGGGTAAGGGGGCCTCCATCAGCCGCTTCTGGCAAGTGATAGAGCCGCGGAGCACAAAATCGGAACTTTTAGAAGTCTGCTCAGCTGAGGGACGTCGCTCCAGTGGCTAAGTGGGGGGTGGAACCCTCGCTGGGACGGTGTGGTCTCAGGACCCTCAGGGTCACAGAAAGACCGGGGGTGCCTGAGTGTGGCAGAGCTCCCAGGTATCAGAGCGGGAAGCCAGCTGCAGAGACAGAGCCGAGGAGCGGGCTCTCAGCTTGGGGTTGCCATAAACCGTGATCCACGGCACAGTCGGGCCACTGCTCCTCCAGCAGGGACCCAACAAGGGGCAGATCTGGAGAGACTCCCCTTCCTCCCCCGGGTGGAGCGGTGCGGGAGCGCACTGCAGGGATCTGCTGGGTTTGGAGACTCCACACGGGGTCGTGTGCCAGAGACAGAAACGCTTGGTCATAGGCCAGGTGAGCACGGAGTGCGGCCGGAGACCAGGGAGACGGGAGTAATTGACTGCTTTTCTCTGGGGGTGCACTGAGGAGCGGGGCCTCGAGTTCTGGCTCCTCCGGGGTGGAGATTGGGAGGCCGCAATTTTCACTCTCGGCCTCCAAAGCTGTAGGGAAAGCTTGCGAGGAAACAAAAGCTCCCGAGAGCAAACCCGAGCAGATTACTTAGCCCGGACTGGGCAAGGGTGGGGCAATTCTGCCTCCGGCAAAGATTTGAGACCCACTCCAACAGGCCCCTCCCCCAGAAGATCAGCAAGAACAGCCGGCCAAGACCAAGTTTACTGATCAATGAGAACGACAGAACTCCAGCACTAGGGGAATACTGCACCTAGAATTCATGGCTTTTTTCCCATGATTCCCTAGTCTTTCAAAGTTAATTTTTTTAACTGTCTTTTTTTTTCTTTTGAATTTTATTTTTCCCTATTTCAACCAACATCTTATCAATCCCTTATTTAAAAATCTTTTTTCTTTTTCATTTTTAGAGTCATATTCTATCCT
>NW_022594508.1:0-1271 GCF_004348235.1 Phoca vitulina
TGGAGCACCTGTGGTGTGGATGTGGATGCCGGACCGTGCTCTGGGCCTTCCCTTCCCCAGTAGTTTCGATTTCTCCAAAGATTCCTTTTTTGGTGTTCAGGGAAATTGGGAATTGGCTCGGTAGTAGGAGGGAGGAACCAACTGTTGAGTGTCGGGTTACACCAGCGCGGGCGGGTGGGAGGGCTGAGGTCGCAGGGGGGCTTGTAGCCTCAGGAAGGCTTCCTGCCTCAGCTCCCCCAGCTCCTCATTCAGGGCTGAGGGTGGGGCCTGAGGACTTTTCCTGGCACGTGAGTCTCCCCACCCTCGCCCCCACCCCAGGCCCAAGCCTGCTGCAGGCCCTCACCGCCCACATGCAGGTCCCTCAGGCCCTCAGCCAGACTCCACACTGCAGCCCCCAGAGAGAGCTCCCCACACCCAAAAGCCCACACCACAGGGGTCACAGGCCTCCTGTCTGGAATCTGTAGACCTTTGCTGGTTCTGAAGTCCATGCTGGGGGTAGGAGGTGGGACAGGGGCGGTGTTTTGTGCTCGCGGGTCAGGACGCAGCAGTCTGTGTGCCTGTCCCGGAAGGAGCCTCCAGCATCTCTCAAGGGTCCCCCCCCCCCCCCCCCCCCCCCCCCCGGGAGCCTCCACGGGGGGCTCCATGATGGGAGGAGCCGGCTGTGCTGGGAGGCAGGAGGCTCCAGGCCATGGGGCAGCAGCTGGGAGCACAGGGCCGGCGTA
Organism: Phoca vitulina; assembly: GCF_004348235.1. NCBI lineage: Eukaryota > Metazoa > Chordata > Mammalia > Carnivora > Phocidae > Phoca > Phoca vitulina. Next base: position 723 of record NW_022594508.1, read on the forward strand.
TTTGTGCACCCACACCTTTCCTCCCTCCCTCCTGTCCCCGATCAGGTCACATAGGTTCCGGCCTTGTGGTTCCAGAAGGAAGTCCAGGCATTCCTCCTCGGCTGTCAGGCCTGTGCCCCCTTCTCAGGAGAGGGTTGGGTCAGCTTAGTAACCAGGACACAGCTCTTTCTAAGAGTCAAGGCTGTGGTCGTCTTCTTGCTGCCCACTGTCCCGGCCTGCATGGAGCAGGGTGTGGGGTACTGACGACCCAGGCCTGGCCTGGCCTGTTAGGGACTCTTGCCTTCTCCCTGGAGGCCCAGCTGGGTCAAGGCCCCCAGGCCAGCCTCAGGTCTGGGTCTCTGGCCCAGGTTTCCAGGTTCCCACCCTTTCAGCCCCCTCCCTGCGTTCCCCTCACAGGGTGTCAGCTGCTTCCTGCAGTGACCACCTCTGGGTTCCCCCCAATCAGGTGTCCCCTGTAACCCCGTCTTCTGTTAAATCCTGCCTGTGGAAACACCTGTGTGGTTCTGTTGTCCTGTGGACACACACTGACCCAGAAGCCTGTCCCGACGG
>NW_022594509.1:0-1271 GCF_004348235.1 Phoca vitulina
TGGAGCACCTGTGGTGTGGATGTGGATGCCGGACCGTGCTCTGGGCCTTCCCTTCCCCAGTAGTTTCGATTTCTCCAAAGATTCCTTTTTTGGTGTTCAGGGAAATTGGGAATTGGCTCGGTAGTAGGAGGGAGGAACCAACTGTTGAGTGTCGGGTTACACCAGCGCGGGCGGGTGGGAGGGCTGAGGTCGCAGGGGGGCTTGTAGCCTCAGGAAGGCTTCCTGCCTCAGCTCCCCCAGCTCCTCATTCAGGGCTGAGGGTGGGGCCTGAGGACTTTTCCTGGCACGTGAGTCTCCCCACCCTCGCCCCCACCCCAGGCCCAAGCCTGCTGCAGGCCCTCACCGCCCACATGCAGGTCCCTCAGGCCCTCAGCCAGACTCCACACTGCAGCCCCCAGAGAGAGCTCCCCACACCCAAAAGCCCACACCACAGGGGTCACAGGCCTCCTGTCTGGAATCTGTAGACCTTTGCTGGTTCTGAAGTCCATGCTGGGGGTAGGAGGTGGGACAGGGGCGGTGTTTTGTGCTCGCGGGTCAGGACGCAGCAGTCTGTGTGCCTGTCCCGGAAGGAGCCTCCAGCATCTCTCAAGGGTCCCCCCCCCCCCCCCCCCCCCCCCCCCGGGAGCCTCCACGGGGGGCTCCATGATGGGAGGAGCCGGCTGTGCTGGGAGGCAGGAGGCTCCAGGCCATGGGGCAGCAGCTGGGAGCACAGGGCCGGCGTATTTGTGCACCCACACCTTTCCTCCCTCCCTCCTGTCCCCGATCAGGTCACATAGGTTCCGGCCTTGTGGTTCCAGAAGGAAGTCCAGGCATTCCTCCTCGGCTGTCAGGCCTGTGCCCCCTTCTCAGGAGAGGGTTGGGTCAGCTTAGTAACCAGGACACAGCTCTTTCTAAGAGTCAAGGCTGTGGTCGTCTTCTTGCTGCCCACTGTCCCGGCCTGCATGGAGCAGGGTGTGGGGTACTGACGACCCAGGCCTGGCCTGGCCTGTTAGGGACTCTTGCCTTCTCCCTGGAGGCCCAGCTGGGTCAAGGCCCCCAGGCCAGCCTCAGGTCTGGGTCTCTGGCCCAGGTTTCCAGGTTCCCACCCTTTCAGCCCCCTCCCTGCGTTCCCCTCACAGGGTGTCAGCTGCTTCCTGCAGTGACCACCTCTGGGTTCCCCCCAATCAGGTGTCCCCTGTAACCCCGTCTTCTGTTAAATCCTGCCTGTGGAAACACCTGTGTGGTTCTGTTGTCCTGTGGACACACACTGACCCAGAAGCCTGTCCCGACGG
>NW_022594510.1:0-1271 GCF_004348235.1 Phoca vitulina
CCGTCGGGACAGGCTTCTGGGTCAGTGTGTGTCCACAGGACAACAGAACCACACAGGTGTTTCCACAGGCAGGATTTAACAGAAGACGGGGTTACAGGGGACACCTGATTGGGGGGAACCCAGAGGTGGTCACTGCAGGAAGCAGCTGACACCCTGTGAGGGGAACGCAGGGAGGGGGCTGAAAGGGTGGGAACCTGGAAACCTGGGCCAGAGACCCAGACCTGAGGCTGGCCTGGGGGCCTTGACCCAGCTGGGCCTCCAGGGAGAAGGCAAGAGTCCCTAACAGGCCAGGCCAGGCCTGGGTCGTCAGTACCCCACACCCTGCTCCATGCAGGCCGGGACAGTGGGCAGCAAGAAGACGACCACAGCCTTGACTCTTAGAAAGAGCTGTGTCCTGGTTACTAAGCTGACCCAACCCTCTCCTGAGAAGGGGGCACAGGCCTGACAGCCGAGGAGGAATGCCTGGACTTCCTTCTGGAACCACAAGGCCGGAACCTATGTGACCTGATCGGGGACAGGAGGGAGGGAGGAAAGGTGTGGGTGCACAAATACGCCGGCCCTGTGCTCCCAGCTGCTGCCCCATGGCCTGGAGCCTCCTGCCTCCCAGCACAGCCGGCTCCTCCCATCATGGAGCCCCCCGTGGAGGCTCCCGGGGGGGGGGGGGGGGGGGGGGGGGGGACCCTTGAGAGATGCTGGAGGCTCCTTCCGGGACAGGCACACAGACTGCTGCGTCCTGACCCGCGAGCACAAAACACCGCCCCTGTCCCACCTCCTACCCCCAGCATGGACTTCAGAACCAGCAAAGGTCTACAGATTCCAGACAGGAGGCCTGTGACCCCTGTGGTGTGGGCTTTTGGGTGTGGGGAGCTCTCTCTGGGGGCTGCAGTGTGGAGTCTGGCTGAGGGCCTGAGGGACCTGCATGTGGGCGGTGAGGGCCTGCAGCAGGCTTGGGCCTGGGGTGGGGGCGAGGGTGGGGAGACTCACGTGCCAGGAAAAGTCCTCAGGCCCCACCCTCAGCCCTGAATGAGGAGCTGGGGGAGCTGAGGCAGGAAGCCTTCCTGAGGCTACAAGCCCCCCTGCGACCTCAGCCCTCCCACCCGCCCGCGCTGGTGTAACCCGACACTCAACAGTTGGTTCCTCCCTCCTACTACCGAGCCAATTCCCAATTTCCCTGAACACCAAAAAAGGAATCTTTGGAGAAATCGAAACTACTGGGGAAGGGAAGGCCCAGAGCACGGTCCGGCATCCACATCCACACCACAGGTGCTCCA
>NW_022594511.1:0-1271 GCF_004348235.1 Phoca vitulina
CCGTCGGGACAGGCTTCTGGGTCAGTGTGTGTCCACAGGACAACAGAACCACACAGGTGTTTCCACAGGCAGGATTTAACAGAAGACGGGGTTACAGGGGACACCTGATTGGGGGGAACCCAGAGGTGGTCACTGCAGGAAGCAGCTGACACCCTGTGAGGGGAACGCAGGGAGGGGGCTGAAAGGGTGGGAACCTGGAAACCTGGGCCAGAGACCCAGACCTGAGGCTGGCCTGGGGGCCTTGACCCAGCTGGGCCTCCAGGGAGAAGGCAAGAGTCCCTAACAGGCCAGGCCAGGCCTGGGTCGTCAGTACCCCACACCCTGCTCCATGCAGGCCGGGACAGTGGGCAGCAAGAAGACGACCACAGCCTTGACTCTTAGAAAGAGCTGTGTCCTGGTTACTAAGCTGACCCAACCCTCTCCTGAGAAGGGGGCACAGGCCTGACAGCCGAGGAGGAATGCCTGGACTTCCTTCTGGAACCACAAGGCCGGAACCTATGTGACCTGATCGGGGACAGGAGGGAGGGAGGAAAGGTGTGGGTGCACAAATACGCCGGCCCTGTGCTCCCAGCTGCTGCCCCATGGCCTGGAGCCTCCTGCCTCCCAGCACAGCCGGCTCCTCCCATCATGGAGCCCCCCGTGGAGGCTCCCGGGGGGGGGGGGGGGGGGGGGGGGGGGACCCTTGAGAGATGCTGGAGGCTCCTTCCGGGACAGGCACACAGACTGCTGCGTCCTGACCCGCGAGCACAAAACACCGCCCCTGTCCCACCTCCTACCCCCAGCATGGACTTCAGAACCAGCAAAGGTCTACAGATTCCAGACAGGAGGCCTGTGACCCCTGTGGTGTGGGCTTTTGGGTGTGGGGAGCTCTCTCTGGGGGCTGCAGTGTGGAGTCTGGCTGAGGGCCTGAGGGACCTGCATGTGGGCGGTGAGGGCCTGCAGCAGGCTTGGGCCTGGGGTGGGGGCGAGGGTGGGGAGACTCACGTGCCAGGAAAAGTCCTCAGGCCCCACCCTCAGCCCTGAATGAGGAGCTGGGGGAGCTGAGGCAGGAAGCCTTCCTGAGGCTACAAGCCCCCCTGCGACCTCAGCCCTCCCACCCGCCCGCGCTGGTGTAACCCGACACTCAACAGTTGGTTCCTCCCTCCTACTACCGAGCCAATTCCCAATTTCCCTGAACACCAAAAAAGGAATCTTTGGAGAAATCGAAACTACTGGGGAAGGGAAGGCCCAGAGCACGGTCCGGCATCCACATCCACACCACAGGTGCTCCA
>NW_022594512.1:0-1271 GCF_004348235.1 Phoca vitulina
CCGTCGGGACAGGCTTCTGGGTCAGTGTGTGTCCACAGGACAACAGAACCACACAGGTGTTTCCACAGGCAGGATTTAACAGAAGACGGGGTTACAGGGGACACCTGATTGGGGGGAACCCAGAGGTGGTCACTGCAGGAAGCAGCTGACACCCTGTGAGGGGAACGCAGGGAGGGGGCTGAAAGGGTGGGAACCTGGAAACCTGGGCCAGAGACCCAGACCTGAGGCTGGCCTGGGGGCCTTGACCCAGCTGGGCCTCCAGGGAGAAGGCAAGAGTCCCTAACAGGCCAGGCCAGGCCTGGGTCGTCAGTACCCCACACCCTGCTCCATGCAGGCCGGGACAGTGGGCAGCAAGAAGACGACCACAGCCTTGACTCTTAGAAAGAGCTGTGTCCTGGTTACTAAGCTGACCCAACCCTCTCCTGAGAAGGGGGCACAGGCCTGACAGCCGAGGAGGAATGCCTGGACTTCCTTCTGGAACCACAAGGCCGGAACCTATGTGACCTGATCGGGGACAGGAGGGAGGGAGGAAAGGTGTGGGTGCACAAATACGCCGGCCCTGTGCTCCCAGCTGCTGCCCCATGGCCTGGAGCCTCCTGCCTCCCAGCACAGCCGGCTCCTCCCATCATGGAGCCCCCCGTGGAGGCTCCCGGGGGGGGGGGGGGGGGGGGGGGGGGGACCCTTGAGAGATGCTGGAGGCTCCTTCCGGGACAGGCACACAGACTGCTGCGTCCTGACCCGCGAGCACAAAACACCGCCCCTGTCCCACCTCCTACCCCCAGCATGGACTTCAGAACCAGCAAAGGTCTACAGATTCCAGACAGGAGGCCTGTGACCCCTGTGGTGTGGGCTTTTGGGTGTGGGGAGCTCTCTCTGGGGGCTGCAGTGTGGAGTCTGGCTGAGGGCCTGAGGGACCTGCATGTGGGCGGTGAGGGCCTGCAGCAGGCTTGGGCCTGGGGTGGGGGCGAGGGTGGGGAGACTCACGTGCCAGGAAAAGTCCTCAGGCCCCACCCTCAGCCCTGAATGAGGAGCTGGGGGAGCTGAGGCAGGAAGCCTTCCTGAGGCTACAAGCCCCCCTGCGACCTCAGCCCTCCCACCCGCCCGCGCTGGTGTAACCCGACACTCAACAGTTGGTTCCTCCCTCCTACTACCGAGCCAATTCCCAATTTCCCTGAACACCAAAAAAGGAATCTTTGGAGAAATCGAAACTACTGGGGAAGGGAAGGCCCAGAGCACGGTCCGGCATCCACATCCACACCACAGGTGCTCCA
>NW_022594513.1:0-1271 GCF_004348235.1 Phoca vitulina
TTGTTGGATATAGGAATGCCACTGATTTCTGTGCATTGATTTTATATCCTGCCACTTTCCTGAATTCCTGTATGAGTTCTAGCAGTTTTGGGGTGGAGTCTTTGGGGTTTTCCACATAAAGTATCATATCATCTGCAAACAGTGAGAGTTTGAATTCTTCTTTGCCGATTTGGATGCCTTTTATTTCTTTTTGTTGTCTGATTGCTGTGGCTAAGACTTCTAATACTATATTGAAAAGCAGTGGTGATAATGGACATCCCTGCCATGTTCCTGACTTAGGGGGAAAGCTCTCAGTTTTTCCCCATTGAGAATGATGTTCGCTGTAGGTTTTTCGCAGATGGCTTTTATGATATTGAGGTATGTACCCTCTATGCCTATACTCTGAAGAGTTTTGATCAAGAAAGGATGCTGTACTTTGTTAAATGCTTTTTCTGCATCTATTGAGAGGATCATATGATTCTTGTTCTTTCTTTTGTTAATGTATCGTATCAGATTGATTGATTTGCAGATGTTGAGCCAACCTTGCAGACCAGGGATAAATCCCACTTGGTCGTGGTGAATAATCCTTTTAATGTACTCTTGGATCCTATTGGCTAGTATTTTGGTGAGAATTTTTGCATCCATGGTCTTCAGGGATATTGCTCTGTAATTCTCCTTTTTGATGTGGAATTTGTCTGGTTTTGGGATCAAGGTAATGGTGGCCTCTTAAAACGAGTTTGGAAGTTTTCCTTCCATTTCTATTTTTTTTGAACAGTTTCAGAAGAATGAGTATTAATTCTTCTTGAAATGTTTGGTAGAATTCCCCTGGGAAGCCATCTGGCCCTGGGCTTTTGGTTTTTGGGAGATTTTTGATGACTGCTTCAATTTCCTTAGTGGTTATAGGACTGTTCAGGTTTTCTATTTCTTCCTGGTTCAGTTTTGGTAGTTGATACATCTCTAGGAATGCATCCATTTCTTCCAGGTTATCTAATTTGCTGGCATAGAGTTGCTCATAATATGTTCTTATAATTGTTTGTATTTCTTTGGTGTTCGTTGTGATCTCTCCTCTTTCATTCATGATTTTGTTGATTTGGGTCATTTCTCTTATCTTTTTGGTAAGTCTGGTCAGGGGTTTATCAATCTTGTTAATTCTTTCAAAGAACCAGCTCCTAGTTTCGTTGATCTGTTCTACTGTTCTTTTGGTTTCTATTTCATTGATTTCTGCTCTGATCTTTATTATTTCTCTTCTGCTGGATTTAGGCTTTATTTGCTGTTTTTTCTCCAGCTCTTTA
>NW_022594514.1:0-1271 GCF_004348235.1 Phoca vitulina
CCGTCGGGACAGGCTTCTGGGTCAGTGTGTGTCCACAGGACAACAGAACCACACAGGTGTTTCCACAGGCAGGATTTAACAGAAGACGGGGTTACAGGGGACACCTGATTGGGGGGAACCCAGAGGTGGTCACTGCAGGAAGCAGCTGACACCCTGTGAGGGGAACGCAGGGAGGGGGCTGAAAGGGTGGGAACCTGGAAACCTGGGCCAGAGACCCAGACCTGAGGCTGGCCTGGGGGCCTTGACCCAGCTGGGCCTCCAGGGAGAAGGCAAGAGTCCCTAACAGGCCAGGCCAGGCCTGGGTCGTCAGTACCCCACACCCTGCTCCATGCAGGCCGGGACAGTGGGCAGCAAGAAGACGACCACAGCCTTGACTCTTAGAAAGAGCTGTGTCCTGGTTACTAAGCTGACCCAACCCTCTCCTGAGAAGGGGGCACAGGCCTGACAGCCGAGGAGGAATGCCTGGACTTCCTTCTGGAACCACAAGGCCGGAACCTATGTGACCTGATCGGGGACAGGAGGGAGGGAGGAAAGGTGTGGGTGCACAAATACGCCGGCCCTGTGCTCCCAGCTGCTGCCCCATGGCCTGGAGCCTCCTGCCTCCCAGCACAGCCGGCTCCTCCCATCATGGAGCCCCCCGTGGAGGCTCCCGGGGGGGGGGGGGGGGGGGGGGGGGGGACCCTTGAGAGATGCTGGAGGCTCCTTCCGGGACAGGCACACAGACTGCTGCGTCCTGACCCGCGAGCACAAAACACCGCCCCTGTCCCACCTCCTACCCCCAGCATGGACTTCAGAACCAGCAAAGGTCTACAGATTCCAGACAGGAGGCCTGTGACCCCTGTGGTGTGGGCTTTTGGGTGTGGGGAGCTCTCTCTGGGGGCTGCAGTGTGGAGTCTGGCTGAGGGCCTGAGGGACCTGCATGTGGGCGGTGAGGGCCTGCAGCAGGCTTGGGCCTGGGGTGGGGGCGAGGGTGGGGAGACTCACGTGCCAGGAAAAGTCCTCAGGCCCCACCCTCAGCCCTGAATGAGGAGCTGGGGGAGCTGAGGCAGGAAGCCTTCCTGAGGCTACAAGCCCCCCTGCGACCTCAGCCCTCCCACCCGCCCGCGCTGGTGTAACCCGACACTCAACAGTTGGTTCCTCCCTCCTACTACCGAGCCAATTCCCAATTTCCCTGAACACCAAAAAAGGAATCTTTGGAGAAATCGAAACTACTGGGGAAGGGAAGGCCCAGAGCACGGTCCGGCATCCACATCCACACCACAGGTGCTCCA
>NW_022594515.1:0-1270 GCF_004348235.1 Phoca vitulina
TCCAGCCAGGGGCCCAGAATGGAGGAGATGGCCCTGGAGGTAGAAGGCAGCAGAATCAGTGGCCTGGTCCTTCCTTCCACCCAGCCCCCTGGGGCAGCCCTGGGGAGGCTCCATCCAGAGGCACAAGTTCAGGCTCTCCCTGAAAAGGTTCAGGCTCTCCCCGCACAGGTGGCCGATCTCCCTGCACAGGTGTCAGGTCATCTGCTGGCTCCTGGTCTCCTGCAGAAGTCGCTCCAGACACCACCTCTCCCTGCAGAGCTGCTGCAGGTGGCCCCCAGCTGCAGATGGTCTGTCCTCTGGCTCTGGAGCTGCGCTGGCTCCCACTCCTGGACTTGGCTCCTCGAAATCTGCAGTCGGACACGTCTCTGATGGGTCAGATGGGTTCACAGCTGCGAGAGGGGAAAAGCTCACCCCCGTGCCTGCTCTCCGTGGGCCTTTGCAGAGACAGAGCCCAGCCCAGGGCCTCCCAGAGAAGCCACAGCCAGGAAGGAACCCTCATGGAGCCGTCTCCCCGACTGCAGTGCACTCTCTGGGTCCTCTGAGCCCAGTCATTCCTCCTGGCCCCACACCAGCCTCTGGGGGCTCGTCCCTGTGGGGCCAGCACCGACCCATCTCCGCACACCACAAACACCCAGCCCCAGCCTTCTCAGTCTCGGGCTCGGCTTCGGTGGGCTCTGGCTCCTGGACCACAGTCCAGTGACCAACCACCTGGGACAGTGGTCTGGGTGGTGGTGTAGGTCTTCCTCGGCAATCCCCAGCACCTGCTCCTGAGGACCCCTGTGGGGTCACTCCCTCTGTCAGGGAGGAGGGCATGTCCGCCAGCTGCCTCTCCATGTCATCCGTTGACTTCTGCAAGGACAGGGACCGGTAGCCGGCCCCGAGGCATCACAGCCTTGCCCAGTCATCCTCACTGTCCTCCTGCCCAGTCCCCCTGCTGCTCCCAGATCAGACACACCTGTGTGTGCACAGCCCAGAGCCTCCCAGAGAAGTCGAAACCAGCAACCCTCACCAGGACCTCTTCCCGACTGCAGTCCACCAGCTGGGCGCTCTGAGCCCAGTCTTTGCTCTTGTTCCCAGCCTCTCAGGGCGTCTCCCGGTGGGGCCCAGCACCACCCCATCCCCAGACACCCACATACACCCACCCCTGGTCTTCTCAACCTTGGGCATGACCTCCGTGGGTCCAGGTCCTCCAGCAGAGTCCAGGGAAGTGGACATGACGCTCCAGGTTGGAACCGGGCATGTTGAGCTGCATATAGGCCACCAGCTGCTT
>NW_022594516.1:0-1270 GCF_004348235.1 Phoca vitulina
TTATTGTGGTGGCCTGGAACTAAATCTGCACGATCTCTGAGATCTGCTTGTACTAAATAAACGGATATGAATTAATGCACTAACACACACACACACACTTTAGATTGTATAGACCCAAGTGTGCTGGTCCTTCTCCAAGTTATTGCCGGGCACTTCCCTGGCCTGCGCTCCACGCCCTCTGGTGGCTGTCATGTGTACCTACAGCAAATCTTTGTCTTCCTTGAGGACAGCCCCCCACTAGCACCTCCCTTCTCCCTCCAGGCAGTCCCAGGGCTGGGAAGAGCTTCCCCTGTTGTTAGCATCTGGGAGTCTCCCCCTGCTTTTTCCTCACTTTCTGGGCAACTCTCCTTTTGTGTGTATATGAGTTAGGTATATTATACAAATTGTGTGAGCATGGTTTCTTTCTTTCTTTCTTTAAAAATTTTTAAAAATTTTGCAGCTTTCTTTACTGTTCTATTATCCTCTGTTCCTGACATACCGACTCAGGGTGCCTTGGAATCGGCATGGTGGGGTGTGTGTGTGTGTGTTTGCTTGCCATCAAGGGAAAACCTTCATTTTCACTGCATAAAATTTAGAAACATCTAAAGAGCAAACAATATCTTAAACAAAAGAAAAACGTTTAAAAAAGTTAACAAGAGGAGAAAAAAATTGTAAACCTTAAACTACGATAAGTTAATTTATGAATTTACAGCTAGTCTAATCAAAATATTATGAAGTTGGAATAGGGGATTTTCTTTTCCAATTTTTTTAAATCAAAATTTATTCAGATATATATTAAATTACTTGTACAGACTTCTAATACATGCTCGTGAGTTCAAAATGGCATACAAAAATGCTCATGCCATAGAAAAATGTTATTTTAAATGTTTGTATCCATTTCAAATTTCAATAGTTGTTAAAGTAATTGTGGATTTTTAATTTAAATCAAAATACAATACTTAATATTATCTAATTCTAGAGGGTCTAATGATGTGAAAACAATATATTGGTAAGAATTATAGGAAATGACACTTTACTGGAGAAATACTATCTGAAAACTATAATGCTAAATCTACTTGAATAAAAGCAATTGTAATATCAATTAAATAGCAGTATCTAAATCAAAAAGGGATAAGTGAAAACTACTTCAAAGACAGAAAACACATGCAGATGTTATGCCGCGGTGGTGGGCGTTCAGGACCGGGTTGCGGTGAGCTCAGTCAAACCTGCGGGTGTCCCTGGATGCGTGGGCCCTCGCGGCCTGGCTCTTCTCCTTCCTGGCGGTGCTGAT
>NW_022594517.1:0-1270 GCF_004348235.1 Phoca vitulina
TCCAGCCAGGGGCCCAGAATGGAGGAGATGGCCCTGGAGGTAGAAGGCAGCAGAATCAGTGGCCTGGTCCTTCCTTCCACCCAGCCCCCTGGGGCAGCCCTGGGGAGGCTCCATCCAGAGGCACAAGTTCAGGCTCTCCCTGAAAAGGTTCAGGCTCTCCCCGCACAGGTGGCCGATCTCCCTGCACAGGTGTCAGGTCATCTGCTGGCTCCTGGTCTCCTGCAGAAGTCGCTCCAGACACCACCTCTCCCTGCAGAGCTGCTGCAGGTGGCCCCCAGCTGCAGATGGTCTGTCCTCTGGCTCTGGAGCTGCGCTGGCTCCCACTCCTGGACTTGGCTCCTCGAAATCTGCAGTCGGACACGTCTCTGATGGGTCAGATGGGTTCACAGCTGCGAGAGGGGAAAAGCTCACCCCCGTGCCTGCTCTCCGTGGGCCTTTGCAGAGACAGAGCCCAGCCCAGGGCCTCCCAGAGAAGCCACAGCCAGGAAGGAACCCTCATGGAGCCGTCTCCCCGACTGCAGTGCACTCTCTGGGTCCTCTGAGCCCAGTCATTCCTCCTGGCCCCACACCAGCCTCTGGGGGCTCGTCCCTGTGGGGCCAGCACCGACCCATCTCCGCACACCACAAACACCCAGCCCCAGCCTTCTCAGTCTCGGGCTCGGCTTCGGTGGGCTCTGGCTCCTGGACCACAGTCCAGTGACCAACCACCTGGGACAGTGGTCTGGGTGGTGGTGTAGGTCTTCCTCGGCAATCCCCAGCACCTGCTCCTGAGGACCCCTGTGGGGTCACTCCCTCTGTCAGGGAGGAGGGCATGTCCGCCAGCTGCCTCTCCATGTCATCCGTTGACTTCTGCAAGGACAGGGACCGGTAGCCGGCCCCGAGGCATCACAGCCTTGCCCAGTCATCCTCACTGTCCTCCTGCCCAGTCCCCCTGCTGCTCCCAGATCAGACACACCTGTGTGTGCACAGCCCAGAGCCTCCCAGAGAAGTCGAAACCAGCAACCCTCACCAGGACCTCTTCCCGACTGCAGTCCACCAGCTGGGCGCTCTGAGCCCAGTCTTTGCTCTTGTTCCCAGCCTCTCAGGGCGTCTCCCGGTGGGGCCCAGCACCACCCCATCCCCAGACACCCACATACACCCACCCCTGGTCTTCTCAACCTTGGGCATGACCTCCGTGGGTCCAGGTCCTCCAGCAGAGTCCAGGGAAGTGGACATGACGCTCCAGGTTGGAACCGGGCATGTTGAGCTGCATATAGGCCACCAGCTGCTT
>NW_022594518.1:0-1269 GCF_004348235.1 Phoca vitulina
GACCCACTCATAATTCCCCGTTAGACCACTTTACAGACAGGTGTTTTGTTTTGTTTTTTTTTTTAACATTTTATTTATTTATTTGACAGAGAGAGACAGCTAGAGAGGGAACACACCCAGGGGAAGTGGGAGAGGGAGAAGCAGGCTCCCTGCTGAGCAGGGAGCCCGATGCGGGGGTTGATCCCAGGGCCCTGGGAACATAACCTGAGCTGAAGGCAAGCACTTAACTGACTGAGCCACCCAGGTGCCCCTCTTACTTTCTATTTAAAAAAAATTTGGGAGTGCGGGTGGGGATTGGTATCTTCTGACAACGTTTAACCTCTTCAGAAGTAAAGGGAATATTTTTATCTGTACTTGTAGATTTTATTCATACATTAAATATATACATGTTTTTTTGTTGTGTGTAGCTTTATTATGTATAAGTGATTATAGATTAATCATTTCATTTTAGTTACATCCTTATGAAAATAAATAATATAAATGATAATATAAAAGTTTATAAAATTTTAGTTGTGTCCTTATGAAGAAAGTCAAAAATAGGAAATATAAATGATTATTGCAATTTCAGATGTATTGCTTGACTTTATAAAGTTTTCTTTAAAAATACTGAACTCTGGGGTGCCTGGGTGGCATGATCGGTTGAGCATCAGAGTCTTGAAATCGGCGTGGGTCGTGATCTCGGGGTTGTTGGGTGGAGCCCCATGTCGGGCTCTATGCTTGGTGGGGAGACTGCTTGAGATTCTCTCCTTCTCCCTCTGCCCTTCCCCCCGCTTGTGCACACTCTCTCTTTTTCTCTAAAAGAAAGAAATCTTTAAAAACTATTGAACTCTCCAACTGTATTTATCTACTCTTTCAATCCATTTATTTATCAAATAGAATCTGAACACATGTTATGTAGGAGACATACTCTACCCAGAATCTTTTCATTCTTAAAGACTTCATGTTGCCCAGTATTAGTAAGATGAGAAATTCTATTTATTTAATTAATTTATTTATTTATTTAAAAGATTTTACTTTTAAGTAATCTCTATACCCAACATGGGGTTTGAATTTATATCATTGAGACTAAGGTTGCATGTTCTACTGATTGAGACAGCCAGGTACTACTAAGATGAGAAATTTTATTTTATTTTTTTAATTTTAAGAAAAGATTGATTTATTTGAGAGAGAGAGAGAGAGAGAGAGAGAGAGAGAGTGAATGGCAGTGGCTGGGGAGGGAGAGGGGAGGGTTAGAGGGAGAGAGAGGATCTCAAGCTGACTCCACGCTGA
>NW_022594519.1:0-1269 GCF_004348235.1 Phoca vitulina
AATATGCAGCCAAGAATACTATATCCAGCTAGGCTGTCATTGAAAATAGAAGGAGAGATAAAAAGCTTCCAGGACAAACAAAAACTAAAGGAATTTGCAAACACGAAACCAGCCCTACAAGAAATCTTGAAAGGGGTCCTCTAAGCAAAGAAAGAGCCTAAAAGCAACATAGACCAGAAAGGAACACAGACAATATACAGTAACAGTCACCTTACAGGCAATATAATGGCACTAAATTCATATCTTTCAATAGTTACCCTGAATGTGAATGGGCTAAATGCCCCAATCAAAAGACACAGGCTATCAGATTGGATTAAAAAACAAGACCCATCAATATGCTGTCTGCAAGAGACTCATTTTAGAACCAAAGACACCCCCAGATTGAAAGTGAGGGGGTGGAAAACCATTTACCATGCTAACGGACACCAAAAGAAAGCTGGGGTGGCAATCCTTATATCAGACAAATTAGATTTTAAACCAAAGACTGTAATAAGAGATGAGGAAGGACACTATATCCTACTTAAAGGGTCTATCCAACAAGAAGATCTAACAATTGTAAATATCTATGCCCCTAACATGGGAGCAGCCAATTATATAAGGCAATTAATAACAAAAGCCAAGAAACACATCGACAATAATACAATAATAGTGGGGGACTTTAACACCCCCTCACTGAAATGGACAGATTGTCTAAGCAAAAGATCAACAAGGAAATAAAGACTTTAAATGACACACTGGACCAAATGGACTTCACAGACATATTCAGAACATTCCATCCCAAAGCAATGGAATACACATTCTCCTCTAGTGCCCATGGAACATTCTCCAGAATCGATCACATCCTAGGTCATAAATCAGGTCTCAACCAGTACCAAAAGATTGGGATCATTCCCTGCATATTTTCAGACCACAATGCTTTGAAACTAGAACTCAATCACAAGAAGAAAGTCGGAAAGAACTCAAATACATGGAGGCTAAAGAGCATCCTACTAAAGAATGAATGGGTCAACAAGGAAATTAAAGAAGAATTTAAAAAATTCATGGAAACCAATGAAAATGAAAACACAACTGTTCAAAATCTTTGGGATGCAGCAAAGGCAGTCCTAAGAGTAAAGTATATAGCAATACAAGCCTTTCTCAAGAAACAAGAAAGGTCTCAAGTACACAACCTAAACCTACACCTAAAGGACCTGGAGAAAGAACAGCAAATAAAGCCTAAACCCAGCAGGAGAAGAGAAATAATAAAGATCAGAGCAGAAATCAATGAAA
>NW_022594520.1:0-748 GCF_004348235.1 Phoca vitulina
CCGTGCTTTAGCTACCGTCGACCTCTCTGTGTGAGTAAGCAGTTTACGCTGCACTGTGGGTGAGGGCCTGGGGGACAGGTTCCATAGGTAAAATCGAGGGAGAGACAGGCAGCTGTCAACTCACCTCTTGTTTACGAGGCTAGTGCAGTTGCCCCGGGTGTGCCTGCAGGCCTAAAGCCAAGCACCTAAGTCGAAGGAACAACTCTGTAGAGAATTCCTGCTTCCGCGAACATAGGCATTCCTGAGGCTGGAAGCATTTTGCTGTGTGCCTGCGTGAGAGAAGTGCAATGGAGTCCCAAACCATTTTCCGTGTGAGACTCAGGCCCCGGGAGAAGGGAGGACACGCCTCCCCACTTGTTTCATGAAGTTAGCACTGCGGCCCCACTTTTGCATGGAAGTCTAATAGCAAGCTTTCTTTTTCTTTATTATTATTAAATGTTTTTATTGTTATGTTAATCCCCACACATTACATCATTAGTTTTAGATATAGTGTTCCATGATTCATTGTTTGTGCATAACACCCAGTGCTCCATGCAGAACGTGCCCTGCTCAATACCCATCACCAGGCTAAGCCATCCTCCCACCCCCCTCCCCTCTAGAACCCTCAGTTTGTTTTTCAGAGTCCATCGTCTCTCATGGTTCTTCTCCCCCTCCGATTTTCCCCCCTTCATTCTTCCCCTCCTGCTACATTCTTCTTCTTCTTTTTCCTTAACATATATTGCATTATTTGTTTCAGAGGTACAGATCT
>NW_022594520.1:848-1269 GCF_004348235.1 Phoca vitulina
ATCTCAGTGAGGTCATATGATACATGTCTTTCTCTGTTTGACTTATTTCGCTCAGCATAATACCCTCCAGTTCCATCCACGTCGTTGCAAATGGCAAGATCTCATTCCTTCTGATGGCTGCATAATATTCCATTGTATATATATACCACATCTTCTTTATCCATTCATCTGTTGATGGACATCTTGGCTCTTTCCACAGTTTGGCTATTGTGGACATTGCTGCTATAAACACCGGGGTGCATGTACCTTTCAGATCCCTACTTTTGTATCTTTGGGGTAAATACCCAGTAGTGCAATTGCTGGATCATATGGTAGCTCTATTTTCAACTTTTTGAGGAATCTCCATACTGTTTTCCAGAGTGGCTGCACCAACTTGCATTCCCACCAACAGTGTAGGAGGGTTCCCCTTTCTCCGCATCCC
>NW_022594521.1:0-1268 GCF_004348235.1 Phoca vitulina
AGGTCTTTCATCCATTTTGAGTCTATTTTTGTGTGTGGTGTAAGGAAATGGTCCAGTTTCATTCTTCTGCACGTGGCTCTCCAATTTTCCCAATACCATTTGTTGAAGAGACTGTCTTTTTTCCATTGGACATTCTTTCCTGCTTTGTCAAAGATTAGTTGACCATAGAGTTGAGGGTCCATTTCTGGGCTCTCTATTCTGTTCCATTGATCTATGTGTCTGTCTTTGTGCCAGTACCATACTGTCTTGATGATGACAGCTTTGTAATAGAGCTTGAAGTCCGGAATTGTGATGCCACCAGCTTTGCTTTTCTTTTTCAACATTCCTCTGGCTATTTGGGGTCTTTTCTGGTTCCATACAAATTTTAGGATTATTTGTTCCATTTCTTTGAAAAAAGTTGTTGGTATTTTGATAGGGATTGCACTGAATGTGTAGATTGCTCTAGGTAGCATTGACATCTTCACAATATTTGTTCTTCCAATTCATGAGCATGGAACGTTTTTCCATTTCTTTGTGTCTTCCTCACTTTCTTTCATGAGTATTTTATAGTTTTCTGAGTACAGATTCTTTGCCTCTTTGGTTAGATTTATTCCTAGGTATCTTATGTTTTTGGGTGCAATTGTAAATGGGATCGATGCCTTAATTTCTCTTTCTTCTGTCTCGTTGTTGGTGTATAGGAATGCCACTGATTTCTGTGCATTGATTTTATATCCTGCCACTTTACTGAATTCCTGTATGAGTTCTAGCAGTTTTGGGGTGGAGACTTTTGGGTTTTCCACATAAAGTATCATATCATCTGCAAAGAGTGAGAGTTTGACTTCTTCTTTGCCGATTTGGATGCCTGTTATTTCTTTTTGTTGTCTGATTGCTGTGGCTAGGACTTCTAATACTTTGTTGAATAGCAGTGGTGATAGTGGACATCCCTGCCATGTTCCTGACCTTAGGGGGAAAGCTCTTAGTTTTTCCCCATTGAGAATGATATTCGTTGTGGGTTTTTCATAGATGGCTTTTATGATATTGAGGTATGTACCCTCTATCCCTATGCTCTGAAGAGTTTTAATCAAGAAAGGGCTAGTATCCAAAATCTATAAAGAACTTATTAAATTCAACACCCAAAGAACAAATGATCTAATCAAGAAATGGGCAGAAGACATGAACAGACATTTTTCCAAAGAAGACATCCAAATGGCCAACAGACACGTGAAAAAGTGCTCAACATCACTCGGCATCAGGGAAATCCAAATCAAAACCTCAGTGAGATACCACCT
>NW_022594522.1:0-1268 GCF_004348235.1 Phoca vitulina
AGGTCTTTCATCCATTTTGAGTCTATTTTTGTGTGTGGTGTAAGGAAATGGTCCAGTTTCATTCTTCTGCACGTGGCTCTCCAATTTTCCCAATACCATTTGTTGAAGAGACTGTCTTTTTTCCATTGGACATTCTTTCCTGCTTTGTCAAAGATTAGTTGACCATAGAGTTGAGGGTCCATTTCTGGGCTCTCTATTCTGTTCCATTGATCTATGTGTCTGTCTTTGTGCCAGTACCATACTGTCTTGATGATGACAGCTTTGTAATAGAGCTTGAAGTCCGGAATTGTGATGCCACCAGCTTTGCTTTTCTTTTTCAACATTCCTCTGGCTATTTGGGGTCTTTTCTGGTTCCATACAAATTTTAGGATTATTTGTTCCATTTCTTTGAAAAAAGTTGTTGGTATTTTGATAGGGATTGCACTGAATGTGTAGATTGCTCTAGGTAGCATTGACATCTTCACAATATTTGTTCTTCCAATTCATGAGCATGGAACGTTTTTCCATTTCTTTGTGTCTTCCTCACTTTCTTTCATGAGTATTTTATAGTTTTCTGAGTACAGATTCTTTGCCTCTTTGGTTAGATTTATTCCTAGGTATCTTATGTTTTTGGGTGCAATTGTAAATGGGATCGATGCCTTAATTTCTCTTTCTTCTGTCTCGTTGTTGGTGTATAGGAATGCCACTGATTTCTGTGCATTGATTTTATATCCTGCCACTTTACTGAATTCCTGTATGAGTTCTAGCAGTTTTGGGGTGGAGACTTTTGGGTTTTCCACATAAAGTATCATATCATCTGCAAAGAGTGAGAGTTTGACTTCTTCTTTGCCGATTTGGATGCCTGTTATTTCTTTTTGTTGTCTGATTGCTGTGGCTAGGACTTCTAATACTTTGTTGAATAGCAGTGGTGATAGTGGACATCCCTGCCATGTTCCTGACCTTAGGGGGAAAGCTCTTAGTTTTTCCCCATTGAGAATGATATTCGTTGTGGGTTTTTCATAGATGGCTTTTATGATATTGAGGTATGTACCCTCTATCCCTATGCTCTGAAGAGTTTTAATCAAGAAAGGGCTAGTATCCAAAATCTATAAAGAACTTATTAAATTCAACACCCAAAGAACAAATGATCTAATCAAGAAATGGGCAGAAGACATGAACAGACATTTTTCCAAAGAAGACATCCAAATGGCCAACAGACACGTGAAAAAGTGCTCAACATCACTCGGCATCAGGGAAATCCAAATCAAAACCTCAGTGAGATACCACCT
>NW_022594523.1:0-629 GCF_004348235.1 Phoca vitulina
CATCCCAGCATCCCCACATCTCTGCATCCCTGCATCCCACCATCCCTGCATCCCGCCATCTCTACATCCCCTTATACCTGCATCCCTCCATCCCCACATCTCTGCATCCCTGCATCCCGCCATCCCTACATCCCCTTATACCTGCAGCCCTGCATCCCGCCATCCCTACATCCCCTTATACCTGCATCCCTGCATCCTGCCATCTCTACAACCCCTTATCCCTGCAGCCCTGCATCCCGCCATCTCTACATCCCCTTATACCTGCATCCCTGCATCCCCACATCTCTGCATCCCTGCATCCCGCCATCCCTACATCCCCTTATACCTGCATCCTGCCATCCCTGCATCCCGCCATCCCTACCTCCCCTTATACCTGCATCCCTGCATCCCTGCATCCCTGCATCCCGCCATCCCTACATCCCCTTATACCTGCAGCCCTGCATCCCGCCATCCCTGCATCCCACCATCCCTGCATCCCGCCATCTCTACATCCCCTTATACCTGCATCCCTGCATCCCCCCATCTCTGCATCCCTGCATCCCGCCATCCCTACATCCCCTTATACCTGCAGCCCTGCATCCCGCCATCTCTACATCCCCTTATACCTGCATCCCGCCATCCCTGCATCC
>NW_022594523.1:639-1268 GCF_004348235.1 Phoca vitulina
CATCCCAGCATCCCCACATCTCTGCATCCCTGCATCCCACCATCCCTGCATCCCGCCATCTCTACATCCCCTTATACCTGCATCCCTCCATCCCCACATCTCTGCATCCCTGCATCCCGCCATCCCTACATCCCCTTATACCTGCAGCCCTGCATCCCGCCATCCCTACATCCCCTTATACCTGCATCCCTGCATCCTGCCATCTCTACAACCCCTTATCCCTGCAGCCCTGCATCCCGCCATCTCTACATCCCCTTATACCTGCATCCCTGCATCCCCACATCTCTGCATCCCTGCATCCCGCCATCCCTACATCCCCTTATACCTGCATCCTGCCATCCCTGCATCCCGCCATCCCTACCTCCCCTTATACCTGCATCCCTGCATCCCTGCATCCCTGCATCCCGCCATCCCTACATCCCCTTATACCTGCAGCCCTGCATCCCGCCATCCCTGCATCCCACCATCCCTGCATCCCGCCATCTCTACATCCCCTTATACCTGCATCCCTGCATCCCCCCATCTCTGCATCCCTGCATCCCGCCATCCCTACATCCCCTTATACCTGCAGCCCTGCATCCCGCCATCTCTACATCCCCTTATACCTGCATCCCGCCATCCCTGCATCC
>NW_022594524.1:0-426 GCF_004348235.1 Phoca vitulina
CATGGGGATTCGTGCCCTGCCTTTTGCTGGGGCCTGAGTCTCACTCGCAAAAAGCTTTGGACTCCCTTGCAGTGCTCTCACGCACGCACACAACATACTGCTTCCACCTTCAGGAGCGGGTATTTTAGCTGAAGCAGGGATTCTCTGCCAATTTTTTTCTTTCCAGTTAGGTGGTTGTCTTTAAGGCTGCACACACTCTCGGGGCAACGGTACTAGCCCCATAAGTATCAAGTGAGTTGAGCGCTACTTTCTGTACAGGCCTGTCTCTGCCCCGATTTCATGGAATGGAAACCGCCCCAGGCTCTTTTCCACAATACACCCTAACCTGCTTCCTCCTTCAGAGAGGTCGAAGGTAGCTAAAGCACAGTTTCTCTACACTGTTGTTTCTTCGAGTTAAAACGCTAGCTTTTAGACTTCATGCCAAAG
>NW_022594524.1:526-1268 GCF_004348235.1 Phoca vitulina
GGTTGTCTTTAAGGCTGCACACACACTCGGGGCAACGGTACTAGCCCCATAACTATCAAGTGAGTTGAGCGCTACTTTCTGTACAGGCCTGTCTCTGCCCCGATTTCATGGAATGGAAACCGCCCCAGGCTCTTTTCCACAATACACCCTAACCTGCTTCCTCCTTCAGAGAGGTCGAAGGTAGCTAAAGCACAGTTTCTCTACACTGTTGTTTCTTCGAGTTAAAATGCTAGCTTTTAGACTTCATGCAAAAGTAGGGCTGCAGTGCCAGCTTGATGAAACACATGGAGAGTCGTGTCCTGCCTTTTGCTGGGACCAGAGTCTCACTCGCAAAAAGCTTTGGACTCCCTTGCAGTGCTCTCACGCACGCACACAACATACTGCTTTCACCTACAGGAGCGGGCATTTTAGCTGAAGCACGGATTCTCTGCCATTTTTCTTTCCAGTTAGGTGGTTGTCTTTTAGCCTGCATACACTCATGGGGCAACGGTACTAGCCCCATAACCATCATGTGAGTTGAGAGCTACCTTCTGTACCGGCCTCTCTCTCCCCCGATTTCATGAAATGGAAACCGTCCCCAGGCTCTGTTCCACAATACACCCTAACCTGCTTCCTCCTTCAGAGAGGTCGAAGGTAGCTAAAGCACGGTTTCTCTACACTGTTGTTTCTACGAGCTAAAACTCTAGGTATTAGACTTCATGCAAAAGTGGGGCTTTACTGCTAGCTTGATGGAACACATGGG
>NW_022594525.1:0-1267 GCF_004348235.1 Phoca vitulina
CATCAGGAGGAGTGCCTCAGGGAAGATTCTAATACATGCCTTAGGTGTACATATGGACATCTTTTTGTAGAAAAATGGAGAATTAAGAGGAAAAGGTGAAATAATAAATCAATTTAAAACTAAGAAAAATAAGAGACATCGTACATATGTATGTCCTTATTCATTTATGTATGTATATTCACAGCTTTTGCCTGTTTTCTTTTTGGTTCTCTGTTTTTCTTACTAATGCAAAGTATTTCATTGCAGTTTCTAAAATTTGTTCTTAACAGGAGTTTACCTTGATATATTTAATGGAGTTGGAATTGGGCCAAACCATTTGTACAAAACAGGATGAAGATCTGGAAAATTGCCCCTTGCAAGAAGGCCCAGAAGAGAAAAAGGTTTGAGAATATGATGAACATTCATGTAAAGGAGGACTGATGGGAGACGGCTTAGGGACGTTGTCAGGGATGATCGTGGGCCAGAAAGAGAGTCCTGGCCCCTCTCCTTTCAGGTCCCAGAGCTCCCCACTGAGGGAGAATATGGATTTTCTAGGCCAGCAGAGCCCTGTGCTCATAGCTGGCCTGTGTAATGGCCTTCTTGTGTCATCATCTATGAGCTGATATCGTCCAGGGGACTCAGACCCTGGGCATGAGCCTGAGTCAGGATGACACCCTCAGTGGGGCTTGTTTCAGCCCCACCCTCTATCCCAGCCTGAGGGGCAGCCTCCCCTCTGGGTAGGTTTGCAGCTGCTACTGAGTGTTCAGTGTCCAATTGGACCATCTCCTGGGCAGTCTGCTGGCTCCCTCAGAACTCATGGGGGCAGGGGGCATCCAGGCAGTGTCATGGGTACTGGCAGGACCCCTGAGTGGCAAGCCATGGTCTCACCAGGACCCTCTCAGGAGCCCCTGACCCACACATGCAGATTCAGCAACCCCTGTCCATTTTGGTGGAGTCTTGAGCTCCTCGGATCCTACACTAGGCCACTGTTTCTTTTTGTTTTTCGTCATTTGTAGTTTTCATGCACCTTGAACTCTTACTCAGTCTTTCATGCTAAGTGCTCTCCATGTGTTAAGCTGTTCTAATCTCATAATTACTTTTTTTTTCAGGTGGACTGCACCTTTATTGTGGATGTCAGACCATGGTTTTCCCAGTTCTCCCTCCTGAACAGTACCTGCGTGCAGAAATAGGCAGAGAAGGAGTCCCTTGCTCCTCAAGCAGAAGTTCCTGGGACACCTGGGTAGCTCAGCTGGTTAAACAACTGCCTTCGGCTCAGGTCATGAACCCA
>NW_022594526.1:0-1267 GCF_004348235.1 Phoca vitulina
CATCAGGAGGAGTGCCTCAGGGAAGATTCTAATACATGCCTTAGGTGTACATATGGACATCTTTTTGTAGAAAAATGGAGAATTAAGAGGAAAAGGTGAAATAATAAATCAATTTAAAACTAAGAAAAATAAGAGACATCGTACATATGTATGTCCTTATTCATTTATGTATGTATATTCACAGCTTTTGCCTGTTTTCTTTTTGGTTCTCTGTTTTTCTTACTAATGCAAAGTATTTCATTGCAGTTTCTAAAATTTGTTCTTAACAGGAGTTTACCTTGATATATTTAATGGAGTTGGAATTGGGCCAAACCATTTGTACAAAACAGGATGAAGATCTGGAAAATTGCCCCTTGCAAGAAGGCCCAGAAGAGAAAAAGGTTTGAGAATATGATGAACATTCATGTAAAGGAGGACTGATGGGAGACGGCTTAGGGACGTTGTCAGGGATGATCGTGGGCCAGAAAGAGAGTCCTGGCCCCTCTCCTTTCAGGTCCCAGAGCTCCCCACTGAGGGAGAATATGGATTTTCTAGGCCAGCAGAGCCCTGTGCTCATAGCTGGCCTGTGTAATGGCCTTCTTGTGTCATCATCTATGAGCTGATATCGTCCAGGGGACTCAGACCCTGGGCATGAGCCTGAGTCAGGATGACACCCTCAGTGGGGCTTGTTTCAGCCCCACCCTCTATCCCAGCCTGAGGGGCAGCCTCCCCTCTGGGTAGGTTTGCAGCTGCTACTGAGTGTTCAGTGTCCAATTGGACCATCTCCTGGGCAGTCTGCTGGCTCCCTCAGAACTCATGGGGGCAGGGGGCATCCAGGCAGTGTCATGGGTACTGGCAGGACCCCTGAGTGGCAAGCCATGGTCTCACCAGGACCCTCTCAGGAGCCCCTGACCCACACATGCAGATTCAGCAACCCCTGTCCATTTTGGTGGAGTCTTGAGCTCCTCGGATCCTACACTAGGCCACTGTTTCTTTTTGTTTTTCGTCATTTGTAGTTTTCATGCACCTTGAACTCTTACTCAGTCTTTCATGCTAAGTGCTCTCCATGTGTTAAGCTGTTCTAATCTCATAATTACTTTTTTTTTCAGGTGGACTGCACCTTTATTGTGGATGTCAGACCATGGTTTTCCCAGTTCTCCCTCCTGAACAGTACCTGCGTGCAGAAATAGGCAGAGAAGGAGTCCCTTGCTCCTCAAGCAGAAGTTCCTGGGACACCTGGGTAGCTCAGCTGGTTAAACAACTGCCTTCGGCTCAGGTCATGAACCCA
>NW_022594527.1:0-1267 GCF_004348235.1 Phoca vitulina
CATCAGGAGGAGTGCCTCAGGGAAGATTCTAATACATGCCTTAGGTGTACATATGGACATCTTTTTGTAGAAAAATGGAGAATTAAGAGGAAAAGGTGAAATAATAAATCAATTTAAAACTAAGAAAAATAAGAGACATCGTACATATGTATGTCCTTATTCATTTATGTATGTATATTCACAGCTTTTGCCTGTTTTCTTTTTGGTTCTCTGTTTTTCTTACTAATGCAAAGTATTTCATTGCAGTTTCTAAAATTTGTTCTTAACAGGAGTTTACCTTGATATATTTAATGGAGTTGGAATTGGGCCAAACCATTTGTACAAAACAGGATGAAGATCTGGAAAATTGCCCCTTGCAAGAAGGCCCAGAAGAGAAAAAGGTTTGAGAATATGATGAACATTCATGTAAAGGAGGACTGATGGGAGACGGCTTAGGGACGTTGTCAGGGATGATCGTGGGCCAGAAAGAGAGTCCTGGCCCCTCTCCTTTCAGGTCCCAGAGCTCCCCACTGAGGGAGAATATGGATTTTCTAGGCCAGCAGAGCCCTGTGCTCATAGCTGGCCTGTGTAATGGCCTTCTTGTGTCATCATCTATGAGCTGATATCGTCCAGGGGACTCAGACCCTGGGCATGAGCCTGAGTCAGGATGACACCCTCAGTGGGGCTTGTTTCAGCCCCACCCTCTATCCCAGCCTGAGGGGCAGCCTCCCCTCTGGGTAGGTTTGCAGCTGCTACTGAGTGTTCAGTGTCCAATTGGACCATCTCCTGGGCAGTCTGCTGGCTCCCTCAGAACTCATGGGGGCAGGGGGCATCCAGGCAGTGTCATGGGTACTGGCAGGACCCCTGAGTGGCAAGCCATGGTCTCACCAGGACCCTCTCAGGAGCCCCTGACCCACACATGCAGATTCAGCAACCCCTGTCCATTTTGGTGGAGTCTTGAGCTCCTCGGATCCTACACTAGGCCACTGTTTCTTTTTGTTTTTCGTCATTTGTAGTTTTCATGCACCTTGAACTCTTACTCAGTCTTTCATGCTAAGTGCTCTCCATGTGTTAAGCTGTTCTAATCTCATAATTACTTTTTTTTTCAGGTGGACTGCACCTTTATTGTGGATGTCAGACCATGGTTTTCCCAGTTCTCCCTCCTGAACAGTACCTGCGTGCAGAAATAGGCAGAGAAGGAGTCCCTTGCTCCTCAAGCAGAAGTTCCTGGGACACCTGGGTAGCTCAGCTGGTTAAACAACTGCCTTCGGCTCAGGTCATGAACCCA
>NW_022594528.1:0-1267 GCF_004348235.1 Phoca vitulina
CATCAGGAGGAGTGCCTCAGGGAAGATTCTAATACATGCCTTAGGTGTACATATGGACATCTTTTTGTAGAAAAATGGAGAATTAAGAGGAAAAGGTGAAATAATAAATCAATTTAAAACTAAGAAAAATAAGAGACATCGTACATATGTATGTCCTTATTCATTTATGTATGTATATTCACAGCTTTTGCCTGTTTTCTTTTTGGTTCTCTGTTTTTCTTACTAATGCAAAGTATTTCATTGCAGTTTCTAAAATTTGTTCTTAACAGGAGTTTACCTTGATATATTTAATGGAGTTGGAATTGGGCCAAACCATTTGTACAAAACAGGATGAAGATCTGGAAAATTGCCCCTTGCAAGAAGGCCCAGAAGAGAAAAAGGTTTGAGAATATGATGAACATTCATGTAAAGGAGGACTGATGGGAGACGGCTTAGGGACGTTGTCAGGGATGATCGTGGGCCAGAAAGAGAGTCCTGGCCCCTCTCCTTTCAGGTCCCAGAGCTCCCCACTGAGGGAGAATATGGATTTTCTAGGCCAGCAGAGCCCTGTGCTCATAGCTGGCCTGTGTAATGGCCTTCTTGTGTCATCATCTATGAGCTGATATCGTCCAGGGGACTCAGACCCTGGGCATGAGCCTGAGTCAGGATGACACCCTCAGTGGGGCTTGTTTCAGCCCCACCCTCTATCCCAGCCTGAGGGGCAGCCTCCCCTCTGGGTAGGTTTGCAGCTGCTACTGAGTGTTCAGTGTCCAATTGGACCATCTCCTGGGCAGTCTGCTGGCTCCCTCAGAACTCATGGGGGCAGGGGGCATCCAGGCAGTGTCATGGGTACTGGCAGGACCCCTGAGTGGCAAGCCATGGTCTCACCAGGACCCTCTCAGGAGCCCCTGACCCACACATGCAGATTCAGCAACCCCTGTCCATTTTGGTGGAGTCTTGAGCTCCTCGGATCCTACACTAGGCCACTGTTTCTTTTTGTTTTTCGTCATTTGTAGTTTTCATGCACCTTGAACTCTTACTCAGTCTTTCATGCTAAGTGCTCTCCATGTGTTAAGCTGTTCTAATCTCATAATTACTTTTTTTTTCAGGTGGACTGCACCTTTATTGTGGATGTCAGACCATGGTTTTCCCAGTTCTCCCTCCTGAACAGTACCTGCGTGCAGAAATAGGCAGAGAAGGAGTCCCTTGCTCCTCAAGCAGAAGTTCCTGGGACACCTGGGTAGCTCAGCTGGTTAAACAACTGCCTTCGGCTCAGGTCATGAACCCA
>NW_022594529.1:0-628 GCF_004348235.1 Phoca vitulina
TATACCCACACCCACACAGCTACACCTACACCCACACAGCTACACCTGCACCCACACAGCTACACCTACACCCACACATCTACACCCACACCCACACAGCTACACCTATACCCACACATCTACACCCGCACCCACACAGCTACACCTACACCCACACAGCTACACCCACACAGCTACACTTACACCCACACAGCTACACCCGCACATCTACACCCGTACCCACACATCTACACCCTCACATCTACACCTACACATCTACACCCGCACCCACACAGCTACACCTACACCCACACATCTACACCCGCACCCACACATCTACACCCTCACATCTACACCTACACATCTATACCCACACCCACACAGCTACACCTACACCCACACAGCTACACCCACACATCTACACCCACACCCACACAGCTACACCCACACCCATACAGCTACACCCACACATCTACACCCACACCCACACAGCTACACTTACACCCACACACCTACACCCGCACATCTACACCCGTACCCACACATCTACACCCTCACATCTACACCTACACATCTACACCCGCACCCACACAGCTACACCTACACATCTATACCTACACATCTGCACCTATACATACACATCTATGCC
>NW_022594529.1:638-1266 GCF_004348235.1 Phoca vitulina
TATACCCACACCCACACAGCTACACCTACACCCACACAGCTACACCTGCACCCACACAGCTACACCTACACCCACACATCTACACCCACACCCACACAGCTACACCTATACCCACACATCTACACCCGCACCCACACAGCTACACCTACACCCACACAGCTACACCCACACAGCTACACTTACACCCACACAGCTACACCCGCACATCTACACCCGTACCCACACATCTACACCCTCACATCTACACCTACACATCTACACCCGCACCCACACAGCTACACCTACACCCACACATCTACACCCGCACCCACACATCTACACCCTCACATCTACACCTACACATCTATACCCACACCCACACAGCTACACCTACACCCACACAGCTACACCCACACATCTACACCCACACCCACACAGCTACACCCACACCCATACAGCTACACCCACACATCTACACCCACACCCACACAGCTACACTTACACCCACACACCTACACCCGCACATCTACACCCGTACCCACACATCTACACCCTCACATCTACACCTACACATCTACACCCGCACCCACACAGCTACACCTACACATCTATACCTACACATCTGCACCTATACATACACATCTATGCC
>NW_022594530.1:0-1266 GCF_004348235.1 Phoca vitulina
TCTTCATGGTCTTCTAGATTATTCTTTTCACTTGCTCTTGCAGGTGATTTTTCTCAAGACTGTCCTCCATATTCACCTCCTGGTTACTTCCAAAGTATTATCAGCACAATAATCAGTTTCTTTCTCTCAGCTCTCTTTCCTCCCACTCAGTTTTCTTTAAAAGTTTTCATCTGATAGCCAGAGCAGGTTTTATAGAGTGTGCTCCTGTATTTCCCAGATTAATTCTTTCAAAGTGAACTTATCTCCACTTTCTTATTAATTCGTTTCATGACAGTATGTTTGCATAAATCCTAACTGAAGATGAAAACAACTGGGACCACATTTGTGCTCTCGTCTGGAGCTACTATATGTTCACAGGAGTAGATCTAGCAATTTTCAAGATTTCCTAAGAACAAAGTGAGTGGATACTTCCTGACATTTCTCATTTGTCTGGGCACTATCTGACTTGTCTCTGTATTTTGAGCGGCTAGAGAAATGGATATTGAGGGTTTATAATCTTTGTTTACTTTTCAGCTGCCTGATGATACAGTGGGAATTGTTAGGAGCAGCTACAGTTTAAGTAGGCTGGCTGTTTGTGGGCATCTACCACCATATCTAATAAAAAAATATAAATTCCAAAGGCACTTAAAAACTGGGCAAAAGATCTCAATAGACATCTCTTCAAAGATGTACAAATGGGCAGAAAGCATCTGAAATAATGCCGAAGATCATTAGTCATCAGCTGGTCATTCCATTTGACCCAGTAATTCTATTCTTAGATATACACTCAAGAAAAATGAAAACATATGCCTACTTATAAACTTACACATGAATGTTTATATCAACACTAATAATAGCCAAAAGGTGAAAACAGCCCAAATGCCCATCAACTAATAAATGAATAACAAAATGTGATATATCTACACAATGAAATGTTAATCAAAAAAGGAAAAGAATGAAGTAATGATACCTACTACACGAACGAACCTGAAAACATGACCTTAAGTGAAAGAAGCCAGTCAAAAAGATCACATATTAGAAGATTCCATTTAAACAAACTGTCCAAAATACACAAACCCATAGAGAAAAAAAATAGATTAGCTGTTGCATAGGTATGGGCAGAAGGAGAGGGACTGAGGGGTAATAGAAAGTAAAGGGTTTCCCGGGCACCTGGGTGGCTCAGTCTGTTAAGCATCTGCCTTCGGCTCAGGTCATGATCTTAGGGTCCTGGAATGGAGCCTTCAGGTATTCCCCTTTAGTCTAGTAAATTTTCCTCTATTCTATAGC
>NW_022594531.1:0-1266 GCF_004348235.1 Phoca vitulina
TGATCTATGTGTCTGTTTTTGTGCCAGTACCATACTGTCTTGATGATGACAGCTTTGTAATAGAACTGGAAGTCCGGAATTGTGATGCCGCCAGCTTTGCTTTTCTTTTTCAACATTCCTCTGGCTATTCGGGGTCTTTTCTGGTTCCATACAAATTTTAGGATTATTTGTTCCATTTCCTTGAAAAAAGTGGATGGTATTTTGATGGGGATTGCATTGAATGTGTAGATTGCTCTAGGTAGCATTGACATCTTCACAATATTAGTTCTTCCAATCCATGAGCATGGAACGTTTTTCCATTTCTTTGTGTCTTCCTCTATTTCTTTCATGAGTATTTTATAGTTTTCTGAGTACAGATCCTTTGTCTCTTTGGTTAGATTTATTCCTAGGTATCTTATGGGTTTGGGTGCAATTGTAAATGGGATCGACTCCTTATTTTCTCTTTCTTCTGTCTTGTTGTTGGTGTATAGGAATGCCACTGATTTCTGTGCATTGATTTTATATCCTGCCACTTTACTGAATTCCTGTATGAGTTCTAGCAGTTTTCGGGTGGAGTCGTTTGGGTTTTCCACATCAAGTATCATATCATCTGCAAAGAGTGAGAGTTTGACTTCTTTGCCGATTTGGATGCCTTTTATTTCTTTTTGTTGTCTGATTGCTGTGGCTAGGACTTCTAACACTATGTTGAATAGCAGTGGTGATAGTGGACATCCCTGCCGTGTTCCTGACCTTGAGGAAATCTCTCAGTTTTTCCCCATTGAGAATGATATTTGCTGTAGGTTTTTCATAGATGGCTTTTATGATATTGAGGTATGTATCCTCTATCCCTATACTCTGAAGAGTTTTGATCAAGAAAGGATGCTGTACTTTGTCAAATGCTTTTTCTGCATCTATTGAGAGGATCATATGATTTTTGTTCTTTCTTTTGTTAATGTATTGTATCACGTTGATTGATTTGCGGATGTTGAACCAACCTTGCAGCCCAGGGATAAATCCCACTTGGTCGTGGTGAATAATTCTTTTCATGTACTGTTGGATCCTATTGGCTAGTATTTTGGTGAGAATTTTTGCATCCATGTTCATCAGGAATATTGGTCTGTAATTCTCCTTTTTGATGGGGTCTTTGTCTGGTTTGGGGATCAAGGTAATGGTGGCCTCATAAAATGAGTTTGGAAGTTTTCCTTCCATTTCTATTTTTTGGAACAGTTTCAGAAGAATGGGTATTAATTCTTCTTGAAATGTTTGGTAGAATTCCCCTGGGAAGCC
>NW_022594532.1:0-1266 GCF_004348235.1 Phoca vitulina
TCTTCATGGTCTTCTAGATTATTCTTTTCACTTGCTCTTGCAGGTGATTTTTCTCAAGACTGTCCTCCATATTCACCTCCTGGTTACTTCCAAAGTATTATCAGCACAATAATCAGTTTCTTTCTCTCAGCTCTCTTTCCTCCCACTCAGTTTTCTTTAAAAGTTTTCATCTGATAGCCAGAGCAGGTTTTATAGAGTGTGCTCCTGTATTTCCCAGATTAATTCTTTCAAAGTGAACTTATCTCCACTTTCTTATTAATTCGTTTCATGACAGTATGTTTGCATAAATCCTAACTGAAGATGAAAACAACTGGGACCACATTTGTGCTCTCGTCTGGAGCTACTATATGTTCACAGGAGTAGATCTAGCAATTTTCAAGATTTCCTAAGAACAAAGTGAGTGGATACTTCCTGACATTTCTCATTTGTCTGGGCACTATCTGACTTGTCTCTGTATTTTGAGCGGCTAGAGAAATGGATATTGAGGGTTTATAATCTTTGTTTACTTTTCAGCTGCCTGATGATACAGTGGGAATTGTTAGGAGCAGCTACAGTTTAAGTAGGCTGGCTGTTTGTGGGCATCTACCACCATATCTAATAAAAAAATATAAATTCCAAAGGCACTTAAAAACTGGGCAAAAGATCTCAATAGACATCTCTTCAAAGATGTACAAATGGGCAGAAAGCATCTGAAATAATGCCGAAGATCATTAGTCATCAGCTGGTCATTCCATTTGACCCAGTAATTCTATTCTTAGATATACACTCAAGAAAAATGAAAACATATGCCTACTTATAAACTTACACATGAATGTTTATATCAACACTAATAATAGCCAAAAGGTGAAAACAGCCCAAATGCCCATCAACTAATAAATGAATAACAAAATGTGATATATCTACACAATGAAATGTTAATCAAAAAAGGAAAAGAATGAAGTAATGATACCTACTACACGAACGAACCTGAAAACATGACCTTAAGTGAAAGAAGCCAGTCAAAAAGATCACATATTAGAAGATTCCATTTAAACAAACTGTCCAAAATACACAAACCCATAGAGAAAAAAAATAGATTAGCTGTTGCATAGGTATGGGCAGAAGGAGAGGGACTGAGGGGTAATAGAAAGTAAAGGGTTTCCCGGGCACCTGGGTGGCTCAGTCTGTTAAGCATCTGCCTTCGGCTCAGGTCATGATCTTAGGGTCCTGGAATGGAGCCTTCAGGTATTCCCCTTTAGTCTAGTAAATTTTCCTCTATTCTATAGC
>NW_022594533.1:0-1264 GCF_004348235.1 Phoca vitulina
TTTGCAAAAGCTTTTTATCTTGATGAAGTCCCAATAGTTCATTTTTGCCCTTGCTTCCCTTGCCTTTGGCGATGTTTCTAGGAAGAAGTTGCTGCGGCTGAGGTCGAAGAGGTTGCTGCCTGTGTTCTCCTTTAGGATTTTGATGGACTCCTGTCTCACATTGAGGTCTTTCAACCATTTGGAGTCTATTTTTGTGTGTGGTGTAAGGAAATGGTCCAGTTTCATTCTTCTGCATGTGGCTGTCCAATTTTCCCAACACCATTTGTTGAAGAGACTGTCTTTTTTCCATTGGACATTCTTTCCTGCTTTGTCAAAGATTAGTTGACCATAGAGTTGAGGGTCCATTTCTGGGCTCTCTATTCTGTTCCATTGATCTATGTGTCTGTTTTTGTGCCAGTACCATACTGTCTTGATGATGACAGCTTTGTAGTAGAGCTGGAAGTCTGGAATTGTGATGCCGCCAGCTTTGCTTTTCTTTTTCAACATTCCTCTGGCTATGCGGGGTCTTTTCTGGTTCCATACAAATTTTAGGATTATTTGTTCCATTTCTTTGAAGAAAGTGGATGGTATTTTGATGGGGATTGCATTGAATGTGTAGATTGCTCTAGGTAGGATTGACATCTTCACAATATTTGTTCTTCCAATCCATGAGCATGGAACGTTTTTCCATTTCTTTGTGTCTTCCTCAATTTCTTTCATGAGTATTTTATAGTTTTCTGAGTACAGATCCTTTGCCTCTTTGGTTAGATTTATTCCTAGGTATCTTATGGTTTTGGGTGCAATTGTAAATGGGATCGACTCCTTAATTTCTCTTTCTTCTGACTTGTTGTTGGTGTATAGGAATGCCACTGACTTCTGTGCATTGATTTTATATCCTGCCACTTGACTGAATTCCTGTATGAGTTCTAGCAGTTTTGGGGTGGAGTCTTTGGGATTTTCCACATAAAGTATCATATCATCTGCAAAGAGTGAGAGTTTGACTTCTTCTTTGCCAATTTGGATGCCTTTGATTTCTTTTTGTTGTCTGATTGCTGTGGCTAGGACTTCCAATACTATGTTGAATAGCAGTGGTGATAGTGGACATCCCTGCCGCGTTCCTGACCTTAGGGGGAAAGCTCTCAGTTTTTCCCCATTGAGAATGATATTTGCTGTGGGTTTTTCATAGATGGCTTTTATGATATTGAGGTATGTGCCCTCTATCCCTATACTCTGAAGAGTTTATTGGATAGTCTTAAAAGCTCATTTTGACTGAGTGACCTTGGCT
>NW_022594534.1:0-1262 GCF_004348235.1 Phoca vitulina
AAGACATACAAACATCTCCAAGATTCATTCACAAGTTCATCCACCTAACATCAATGAACAAAACAATCAGAAACAAAATTTTATAATGCAGCAGAAACATACAAAATCACAACAGACTATTCTTTACCTTGTAACCGCACCTCTTCACACCCAAAGCTTCAACTACAACATTATTCATGGTTTCCAAAATTATTAGTATTTTTTATGCCTTTATTAGTGTACCACCTTCCTATGGGTGTATGTCCCTGATGAGTGTAAACATTCCTGAAATGTTTTCCTCTACTACTTGATAAATTTCTTCACATCTTTTAGGACACAGACTGCTATGTAAAGTCATCCTTGATTATGGCTATTCTTCCCCAGATAAATAGGTGTCTCTTTCTTCAGGGCTACCTTAGTACTTTACCGATTTTTCTAGTGTATCTTCATCATCCAAACTGTAAATTACTTCTTTATATATCTCTTTCTTTTGCTCCTGGACTGTATGGGACAATCTCTCTCACTCTCTCTCTTTTTTTAGAGAGGGGGAGGAGCAGAGAGAGAGAGAGAGAGAGAGAGAGAGAGAGAATCTTGACCAGGCTCCAAGCCCAGCACTGAGCCCCAGACGGGGCTCAATCTCACAACTCTGAGGTCATGACCTGAGCCGAAATCAAGAGTTGGACACTCAACCGACTGAGCCACCCAGGTGCCCCTGTATGGGGCAATCTCTTAAGTCATCTCTGTGTAAACAGTCTTTATTTTACTCAGTAATTATTTACGGAGTTCCCAGTAAGTGCTAGGCTCCCAGGTTTAAAGAAGCATGTAGATAAAAGGTGTCAGGAATGGTTTTTCTGGAGATAATGCCCGAACTGCAACTGAAAACAGTGAGGTCAGCCAGAATCAAAGGGGTTAGAGGGAGGAAAACGGGGAGAGTATGCAAGGCTGTAGTAAGACAAGGGAGAGAAGCACACAACAGGGTAAATATTTGTCTAAAGGGGAGAGAAGCACACAACAGGGTAAATATTTGTCTAAAATACAGGGATCTAAGAGGAAGACATCACCGGCAGTTCAGAATGCCAGAGGAAAGGGCAGACAGCAGAAAGGGCTTCAGAGTTTGGCAGAAGTCAAGATTATGAAAGCTTTATATGTAATTTTAAGATACCTGGACACAAATATATTTTCAACAGTGGTTCATAGTCATATTTACATTTGAGACAGATCACTCTAAATGCTGTAGAGAGGGATGAATTTGAGGGGCACTGTAATAAAAGATGGGAGATGAA
>NW_022594535.1:0-1260 GCF_004348235.1 Phoca vitulina
ACTTCAAATAAAATGCAAAGTAATTTAGAATATATTTTAAATTAAATGATAGTGAAAATACAACATATCACGATCTGTTGATATGCTAAAACAGAGTGCACAGGGAAATTTACAGTTTTAAATGATTTTATTGGAAAAGAAGAAAGGTGTAAAAACAATGACCTAATGTTCTATCTCAAGAAGCTAGACAAAGAATACAATAAACCCAAACAGGTAGGAAAAAAAAAAAAAAGAAGCATAAATCTATGCAATAGAAGACAGATAAACAATGAAAAAAAAAATAAAGCCAAAAGCTGATTTATCTAAAATAAAAACTGATAAACCTTTAGCTAGTCTGAAAAGGAAAAACAGCAACACAAATCACTGATACTAGGAATAAAAACATCGCAAAGACATAAAAATATAATAAGCAAAATATTGTAAACAACTTAGGGCAACATATTTGAAAACTTAGGTGGGATAGGCAACTTACTTTATAAATACAGCTTAAAATGAATACTGGCGGTGGGAAAAATATGAATATCTCTGTATCTATTAAAGAATTTGAAATCATTACCAAATACATTCCCACCAAGCACACTCCAGACTCAGAGAGTTTCACTGGTGAATTCTATCAAACATTAAAACAAGAAATAATACTAATTGTATTCAAATACTTCCAGAAAATATGGGTGGGGAACAATTTTTAAATTTATTTTATGAGGCCTGAGTAACTTCATCACCAAAGGCTGAGAAAGAAATTATGAAAGGTAAAATTTCTGAAAAAAATCCCTCATGAACATAGATAGATACAAAATTACTCAACAGTATAATAGTATATTGAATCCAGGAACATGTAAAATAAAAAATGCATCAAGAGTAGGGTGATTCCCAGCAATACACAGTGTGTTTAATATTCAAAATTCCATCAATGTACTTGCCACATTAGGGAGTAATGAAAACAACCACATGACCAACTACAATGACTGGTAAAAGCATTTGAAAAGAAGTCAATACCCATCAGTGACAAAAACACAAGCAACCAGGAAACTTCATAAGTTGGATATTATCTACAAAACCCCTACAGCTGATCATGCTTATGTTGAAATATCAGTGCTTTCCCATGTTAAGAATGGAGATAAAGGAAAATATTCCCACTATCACCACTTCTATTAAATACTGTGCTAGAGTGCTCGTCATTGGAATAGAGCAAGCAATAAAAGGAATTAAGTTTTTATTTAATTTTTATTGTTATGTTAATCACCATACATTATTACATCA
>NW_022594536.1:0-1260 GCF_004348235.1 Phoca vitulina
GTCTGTAACTTTGGACAGGTTGCTTAACTTTAACCTTGCTCACTTTCACTCGCTTACTATCACTTCACATTTACACAAACTTATTGAGATAAGTTCTTGGTGTGTGAGTTATGTTTTAAGTGCTGTTTTTATTCATTGTTTAGTGGGTGCCCACTATACGCCAGGACGGTGCTAAGTATGCAAGAGGGAGAAGTGAGAGATGGGATTGGATCTAAGTGCCTTCTAATGCCATGGCAGAGAGCTTAACCTTTATACTGAAAGTTATGGACATCGATCAAAGGACCAAAGCAGGCAGGGAACGTGAGTAGATTTATACTTTAAGAAGATCATTCTGAAAACCATAGAGGAGAGTGAGACCAGTGGTTGCTAATAGACCAAGTAGGAAGTTATAGCAGTAATCTTCACAAGAAATAAGAAAGGTCTGAAAAAAGGAAATGATCATGGAGATTAAAAAAGAGTATACATATTCAAAAAATAAGAAGGAGACAGAATCTATAGAACCTGGTAGCTCACTGTCTATGAAAAATGAGAAGGAAGAGTCAAGAATGAATGCCAATTGTGTTGCTTAATTGAGGGATCAATGGCAGTGAGACCATACATTCTGGTTAGACCAAGATAGTTCCAAGTTAAACTAGGAGTGACAGAGTAATTATTAGTGAAATCCTTTCATTCTCAAAATTGTCCTGGTTTAGATAAATTATGTGGCCACCCTAATGAATGATCATGATTTTCATGTAGTCAGGAAAGTAAGGAGAGAAGTGGATTGGTGGTAAAGGAACAGCATTTAAGATAAGGCTCTCCAAAGAGAAATATTCTGTAAGCAAATAGATTTGTGGCTATGGAGGTAGGAGAGAAACACCAAAGTTGAGATATAGATTTGAGCACAAGCAGATACAAATGAAAGTACAGAGATAGCATGTAAAGAATGAGAAGAGAAAAACACTCAGGATAGAAGCTCAAGAAAAACTAAAGTTGAAGAGGAGCAAAATATACAAAGATTGGGAAGTGGCTGCTAGAGACAGCAAGCTACTAGGAAGAAAGCAAGGAAATCAAGTCAAAGGGACAAAGAGAAAAGAGAATTTCAGGAAAGACAAAGTAAGCAACAGTGTCAAGTGTAAGTAAAATAAGAACCAATATCTACCATTAGGTTAAGCAATTTGAAAGTAGTTGATGACTTTGGCAAGGGCAAATTCAATGGCATGATGGGTGTAATTACCAAATTACAGTAGGTGGAAAGAGGCAAGCAAGATGTATAAGAGG
>NW_022594537.1:0-1260 GCF_004348235.1 Phoca vitulina
GTTGTGCTGGCAGCAACCTGTGTTTGAAAAGCCAAATTCCAACAGACAAGTGAGCAAGTAGACAGATTATGTTACCTTGATCCTTGAACCAGCCTGGATCTGCTGACTATCCAGCTCTTTCCTCATCTGTGAAATGGGCATGAAAAAGTATTGGCCTCATATGGCTTTTGTGAGTTACACAAAGAGAGCTCTTAGAGCATCACATGGTGCATACCAAGTGCTCCTTGTGTGGTTGTTGTTACGAAGTGGAATACTCTTTGTCTCTCTCACACGTACCAGAGCCTCTTACTTAAAGGATTTCTAGCCACACTTTATTCATTTAGTACATTTGTTTACGTGTCATACTGTAAAAGTTGTATTTGCTCTCAGTGGAAAATTTAGAAAACAGAAATGTAAAAGAATCATGTATGAGCACTGTTTTTGTTGCATTTTAATCTTTTAAAAATACATGCATTGTTACTTTTATAAAATTGGCATCATACAACTGTTTTGTATGCCTATTTTTCAATTTAATGTAATATGTCATGTATATGATATACATATATTATATATAATAAAATTTCTCTAGATCATTAGGTATCTTTTGGAAACAAGAATGATTTGAAGCACAGACAGGGAGAGCGCCATGTGAGGATACAGGCAGAGACTGGGGTGATGCTTCTACAAGCCAATAGATGCCAAAGATTGCCACCAAACCCCAGAAGCTGGGAGAGACAGTGGAACACATTCTCCCTCACGGCCCTCAGGAGGAACCAACCCTGACGACACCACACTTTGATCTCGACTTGCAGCCTCCAGAACTATTTCAATTCAAGGATAAGAGAACATCCCAAGACGGCTTGAACTCCATCATGATGGGGCTCGCTAAGGGCGGAATGGATGAGGCATTGTCAGTGACTTCAGCTCTCGTCCGTCACACATTCACTTTCCAAGGCACACCAACCAAGAAGGCAGATATTCAGTTAGCTTGTTCTTTAGCTTCTGTCTTCTTGACAACCGAAACTGTTTTTTATAACTAGAAGATCAACCCACCAAACCAGCAAGCGAACAAACAAAACCAAGAATGGCCAGAGTTCGGGAAGGTAACATCTGGATAATTTGGAAACCTTGATGGGGTTTTTGTGGCAGGGCCCAGTTGCATTTGTTTTTACATGGAAAGGTGACTGTATTTTAAATTCCATACCCTCCGTTTTTCTGCCTCTTCTGATGTGAATTAATAGCCATGTATGGTGTGTTGTCTTTCTGAACTTTTTAGTGTTT
>NW_022594538.1:0-1260 GCF_004348235.1 Phoca vitulina
TTTGGGTTCAAACTCTAGCCTTGATCGAGGGGTGATGATGGGAATAAAACAGAGTTCAGACAGACTCTGGAACACTTTCCATTACACATATCACATTTCCCTCCTGCCTGCTATTCTCATACACGTGGCTGAGGCAAGAGAGTTTGGATGGGAACGTGTACATGGGAGGTTTGGGTATACTTGTGCTCTGTGACTGGTGTTCCAAGCGATGGTCCCCACTTAGGAGAGCTCACGCAGAGCAGTCACAGAATGTGTGGTCCCCACCTGGAATATCCCACGTGGAGCAGTGATAGAATGTCTGGTCCACACCTTAACAAACCACCTGGAGCAGTGGTAGAATATATTGTCCCACCTTGACTAGCCCATGTGGTGCAGTGATAGAATGAATGGTCCCACCTGGAACCGCCCACATGGAGCAGTAATAGAATTGTGGTCCATATGGTGGAGCAGAGATAGAATCTCTCCTCCCCACCTGAACAGCCCACCTGGAGCAGCGGTAGAATATATTGTCCCATTGGGACAGCCCAGGTGGAGTAAGGATAGAATGTGTGATCCCCACCGGGAACAGTCCAGGTGGAGCACTGGTAGAATGTGTGGCTCCCACCTGGAACAGCCCAGGAGAATCAATGACAGCATGTAAGGTCCCTGCCTGGAGCAGACCAGGTGAGCATTGATAGAATGTATGGTCCCTCCAGGAACAGCCCACATGGAGCAGTGATAGAATGTATGTTCCCTACCAGGCATGTCCCATGTAGAGCAGAGATAGAATGTCTGGTCCCCACCTGAACAGCCCACCTGGAGCAGTGGTAGAATATATTGTCCCAGCTGGAACAGCCCACGTGGAGCAGTGATAGAATGTATGGTCCCCCCAGGGACAGCACACGTGGAGCAGTGGTATGATGTGTGGTCCCCACCTGGAACAGCCTATGTGGATCAGTGATAGAATGTTATGTCCCCACCAAGCATGGCCCATGTAGAGCAGAGATAGAATGTCTGGTCCCCACTTGGAACAGCCCACGGTTAGCAGTGATAGAATGTGTGGTCCTGTATGGTGACTAACATAACATCATAAAATTAAATTATAAAAACAAAAGAATGTGTGGTCCCACCTGGAACAGACCTCATGGAGGAGAGATAGACTGTATGGTCCATACCAGGGACAGTCCAGGTGGAGCAGTGATAGACTGTATGGTCCCACCGGGAAGAGCACTTGTGGAGGAGTGGTAGAATGTAGGGTCCTCACTAGGTCAGCCAACATAG
>NW_022594539.1:0-1260 GCF_004348235.1 Phoca vitulina
TGCCTGAGGGCTCTCTCCTGCACCAGGTGCCTCCTCTCCTGCCAGTCCCTGCCAGCCTGCAGCATGGGGGGGTGGCTACCCTGAGTTCCTCCAGCTGCTGGGGGAGCTCCTGCCCCCTCCTCTCTGCCTGAAGGCTCTCTCCTGCACCAGGTG
Source organism: Phoca vitulina (assembly GCF_004348235.1). Lineage (NCBI taxonomy): Eukaryota > Metazoa > Chordata > Mammalia > Carnivora > Phocidae > Phoca > Phoca vitulina. The sequence goes on from NW_022594539.1 coordinate 154, forward strand.
CCTCCTCTCCTGCCAGTCACTGCCAACCTGCAGTCTGGGAGGGTGGCTACCCCGAGTTCCTCCAGCTGCTGGGGGAGCTCCTGCCCCCTCCTCTCTGCCTGAGGGCTCTCTCCTGCACCAGGTGCCTCCTCTCCTGCCAGTCACTGCCAGCCTGCAGCGTGGGAGGGTGGATACCCTGAGTTCCTCCAGCTGCTGGGGGAGCACCTGCTCCCCCTCTCTGCCTGAGGGCTCTCTCCTGCACCTGGTGCCTCCTCTCCTGCCAGTCACTGCCAGCCTGCAGCCTTGGAGGGTGGATACCCCGAGTTCCTCCAGCTGCTGGGGGAGCACCTGTCCCCTCCTCTCTGCAGAGGGCTCTCTCCTGCACCAGGTGCCTCCTCTTCTGCCAGCCACTGTCAGCCTGCAGCCTGGGAGGGTTAGGGTTAGGGTTAGGGTTAGGGTTAGGGTTAGGGTTGGGGTTAAGTTTTAGAGGTTTGGGTTAGGGTTGGGTTAGTGTTTGGTTAGTGTCAGGGTTAGGGTTTCCTTATCCTGTGCTCTTGAAAGCCCATTCTCCTCTGATAACCAGAGTGATATTTTCGGAACATAACCTCTGAGCCTCTCAGTGGTCTGCTCCCCAACTTCCCTTGTCTCCAGCCTCTGCTCTCTCTCTTGCCCCCCTCCACTTCTGGACCACCAAAGAGTGTGTTGTGCCACATGGGCATGTGTTGTGCCCTCTGCCCAGTGCACTCTTTTCTCCCCCTGCTTTATGTCTGGCTTGTTTTCCCATTGGCTGGGCTTGGACTTCTCCCCTGGTGACCTGAATCCTGTCAGCTGGGTATGTTCGCTTGTCCTCTATTAAGTGGATGTCCTCCTACTCCGTGTGAGCTACTTACTAACCTGACAGTTATGAGGTAGGAACAGGGAAGTAGTGTGCAAAATAATCAGTCTCAGAGAGGCTCATCACACCTACCTGACAATAGCCGAGCTACTGTCCCCACAGTGGGGAGCAGGTAGCCCCCTCAAAAGGGGACCAGCCATATGAGGCAGTTGGACAAGACTTTCATCTTGGGTGTGGGGAGATGTCGACTTGGACCCAGAAGCTTATACTCTTGGATTCAAGGCAAGCGCCCT
>NW_022594540.1:0-1260 GCF_004348235.1 Phoca vitulina
CTATGTTGGCTGACCTAGTGAGGACCCTACATTCTACCACTCCTCCACAAGTGCTCTTCCCGGTGGGACCATACAGTCTATCACTGCTCCACCTGGACTGTCCCTGGTATGGACCATACAGTCTATCTCTCCTCCATGAGGTCTGTTCCAGGTGGGACCACACATTCTTTTGTTTTTATAATTTAATTTTATGATGTTATGTTAGTCACCATACAGGACCACACATTCTATCACTGCTAACCGTGGGCTGTTCCAAGTGGGGACCAGACATTCTATCTCTGCTCTACATGGGCCATGCTTGGTGGGGACATAACATTCTATCACTGATCCACATAGGCTGTTCCAGGTGGGGACCACACATCATACCACTGCTCCACGTGTGCTGTCCCTGGGGGGACCATACATTCTATCACTGCTCCACGTGGGCTGTTCCAGCTGGGACAATATATTCTACCACTGCTCCAGGTGGGCTGTTCAGGTGGGGACCAGACATTCTATCTCTGCTCTACATGGGACATGCCTGGTAGGGAACATACATTCTATCACTGCTCCATGTGGGCTGTTCCTGGAGGGACCATACATTCTATCAATGCTCACCTGGTCTGCTCCAGGCAGGGACCTTACATGCTGTCATTGATTCTCCTGGGCTGTTCCAGGTGGGAGCCACACATTCTACCAGTGCTCCACCTGGACTGTTCCCGGTGGGGATCACACATTCTATCCTTACTCCACCTGGGCTGTCCCAATGGGACAATATATTCTACCGCTGCTCCAGGTGGGCTGTTCAGGTGGGGAGGAGAGATTCTATCTCTGCTCCACCATATGGACCACAATTCTATTACTGCTCCATGTGGGCGGTTCCAGGTGGGACCATTCATTCTATCACTGCACCACATGGGCTAGTCAAGGTGGGACAATATATTCTACCACTGCTCCAGGTGGTTTGTTAAGGTGTGGACCAGACATTCTATCACTGCTCCACGTGGGATATTCCAGGTGGGGACCACACATTCTGTGACTGCTCTGCGTGAGCTCTCCTAAGTGGGGACCATCGCTTGGAACACCAGTCACAGAGCACAAGTATACCCAAACCTCCCATGTACACGTTCCCATCCAAACTCTCTTGCCTCAGCCACGTGTATGAGAATAGCAGGCAGGAGGGAAATGTGATATGTGTAATGGAAAGTGTTCCAGAGTCTGTCTGAACTCTGTTTTATTCCCATCATCACCCCTCGATCAAGGCTAGAGTTTGAACCCAAA
>NW_022594541.1:0-1260 GCF_004348235.1 Phoca vitulina
TTTGGGTTCAAACTCTAGCCTTGATCGAGGGGTGATGATGGGAATAAAACAGAGTTCAGACAGACTCTGGAACACTTTCCATTACACATATCACATTTCCCTCCTGCCTGCTATTCTCATACACGTGGCTGAGGCAAGAGAGTTTGGATGGGAACGTGTACATGGGAGGTTTGGGTATACTTGTGCTCTGTGACTGGTGTTCCAAGCGATGGTCCCCACTTAGGAGAGCTCACGCAGAGCAGTCACAGAATGTGTGGTCCCCACCTGGAATATCCCACGTGGAGCAGTGATAGAATGTCTGGTCCACACCTTAACAAACCACCTGGAGCAGTGGTAGAATATATTGTCCCACCTTGACTAGCCCATGTGGTGCAGTGATAGAATGAATGGTCCCACCTGGAACCGCCCACATGGAGCAGTAATAGAATTGTGGTCCATATGGTGGAGCAGAGATAGAATCTCTCCTCCCCACCTGAACAGCCCACCTGGAGCAGCGGTAGAATATATTGTCCCATTGGGACAGCCCAGGTGGAGTAAGGATAGAATGTGTGATCCCCACCGGGAACAGTCCAGGTGGAGCACTGGTAGAATGTGTGGCTCCCACCTGGAACAGCCCAGGAGAATCAATGACAGCATGTAAGGTCCCTGCCTGGAGCAGACCAGGTGAGCATTGATAGAATGTATGGTCCCTCCAGGAACAGCCCACATGGAGCAGTGATAGAATGTATGTTCCCTACCAGGCATGTCCCATGTAGAGCAGAGATAGAATGTCTGGTCCCCACCTGAACAGCCCACCTGGAGCAGTGGTAGAATATATTGTCCCAGCTGGAACAGCCCACGTGGAGCAGTGATAGAATGTATGGTCCCCCCAGGGACAGCACACGTGGAGCAGTGGTATGATGTGTGGTCCCCACCTGGAACAGCCTATGTGGATCAGTGATAGAATGTTATGTCCCCACCAAGCATGGCCCATGTAGAGCAGAGATAGAATGTCTGGTCCCCACTTGGAACAGCCCACGGTTAGCAGTGATAGAATGTGTGGTCCTGTATGGTGACTAACATAACATCATAAAATTAAATTATAAAAACAAAAGAATGTGTGGTCCCACCTGGAACAGACCTCATGGAGGAGAGATAGACTGTATGGTCCATACCAGGGACAGTCCAGGTGGAGCAGTGATAGACTGTATGGTCCCACCGGGAAGAGCACTTGTGGAGGAGTGGTAGAATGTAGGGTCCTCACTAGGTCAGCCAACATAG
>NW_022594542.1:0-1260 GCF_004348235.1 Phoca vitulina
CTATGTTGGCTGACCTAGTGAGGACCCTACATTCTACCACTCCTCCACAAGTGCTCTTCCCGGTGGGACCATACAGTCTATCACTGCTCCACCTGGACTGTCCCTGGTATGGACCATACAGTCTATCTCTCCTCCATGAGGTCTGTTCCAGGTGGGACCACACATTCTTTTGTTTTTATAATTTAATTTTATGATGTTATGTTAGTCACCATACAGGACCACACATTCTATCACTGCTAACCGTGGGCTGTTCCAAGTGGGGACCAGACATTCTATCTCTGCTCTACATGGGCCATGCTTGGTGGGGACATAACATTCTATCACTGATCCACATAGGCTGTTCCAGGTGGGGACCACACATCATACCACTGCTCCACGTGTGCTGTCCCTGGGGGGACCATACATTCTATCACTGCTCCACGTGGGCTGTTCCAGCTGGGACAATATATTCTACCACTGCTCCAGGTGGGCTGTTCAGGTGGGGACCAGACATTCTATCTCTGCTCTACATGGGACATGCCTGGTAGGGAACATACATTCTATCACTGCTCCATGTGGGCTGTTCCTGGAGGGACCATACATTCTATCAATGCTCACCTGGTCTGCTCCAGGCAGGGACCTTACATGCTGTCATTGATTCTCCTGGGCTGTTCCAGGTGGGAGCCACACATTCTACCAGTGCTCCACCTGGACTGTTCCCGGTGGGGATCACACATTCTATCCTTACTCCACCTGGGCTGTCCCAATGGGACAATATATTCTACCGCTGCTCCAGGTGGGCTGTTCAGGTGGGGAGGAGAGATTCTATCTCTGCTCCACCATATGGACCACAATTCTATTACTGCTCCATGTGGGCGGTTCCAGGTGGGACCATTCATTCTATCACTGCACCACATGGGCTAGTCAAGGTGGGACAATATATTCTACCACTGCTCCAGGTGGTTTGTTAAGGTGTGGACCAGACATTCTATCACTGCTCCACGTGGGATATTCCAGGTGGGGACCACACATTCTGTGACTGCTCTGCGTGAGCTCTCCTAAGTGGGGACCATCGCTTGGAACACCAGTCACAGAGCACAAGTATACCCAAACCTCCCATGTACACGTTCCCATCCAAACTCTCTTGCCTCAGCCACGTGTATGAGAATAGCAGGCAGGAGGGAAATGTGATATGTGTAATGGAAAGTGTTCCAGAGTCTGTCTGAACTCTGTTTTATTCCCATCATCACCCCTCGATCAAGGCTAGAGTTTGAACCCAAA
>NW_022594543.1:0-1260 GCF_004348235.1 Phoca vitulina
AGAGACAGGCCGGTACAGAAGGCAGCAGACAAATCACATCATGGTTATTGGGGTAGTAGCGTTGCCCCGGGGGTTTGTGCAGGCTGAAAGCCAGCCACCTAACTCGAAGGAAAAACTCGGTAGAAGATCTGTGCTTCAGCAAAAACAGCTGCTACTGAGGGTGGAAGCATTTTGTTGTGTGCGTGGGTGCGAGCACTGCAAGGGAGTACAAAGCTTTTTAGGAGTGAGACTCAGGCCCCAGCAAAAGGCAGGACAAGACTCCCCGTGTGTGTGTTTTAGCTAGCACTGCAGCCCTACTTTTGCATGGAAATCTAATCTCAAGCGTTCCAACTGGAAGAAGGAACAGTGTACAGTAAAAGTGTTTTAGCTTCCGAAGACCTCTCTGTGCGAGGAAGCCGTTTAGAGTGTAGTGTGAATGAGAGTCACGGGACTTGTGCCATTTCGTAAATTCGGGGTAGAGACAGGCCCGTACAAATGGCAGCTCACAAATTAAATCATGGTTATGGGGCTAGTAGCATTGCCCCGGGGGTGCGTGCAGCCTGAAAGCCAGCCACGTAACTCGAAGGAAAAACTCGGTAGAGAATCTGTGTTTCATTAAAAACAGCTGCTCCTGAGGGTGGAAGCATTTTGTTGTGTGCAGGCATGAGAGCACTGCAAGGGAGTCCAAAGCTCTTTACGAGTGAGACTCAGGCCCCAGCAAAGGCAAGACAAGACTCCCGGTGTCTTTCATTTAGCTAGCACAGCAGCCCTACTTTGCATAGAAGTCTAATCGCTAGAATTCTAACTTGAAGAAACAACAGTGTACAGAAACACTGTTTTATCTTCCGACGACCTCTCTGTGGTAGGAAGCTGTTTAGGGTGTACTGTGGGTGAGAGCCAGGGGATGAGGTCCATTTCATAAAATCGTGGTCGAGACAGGCCGGTACAGAAGGCAGCTCACAAATCACATTACGGTTTGGTGCTAGTAGCGTTGCCCCAGGGGACCGTGCAGGCTGAAAGTCAGCCACCTAACTCGAAGGAAAAACTCACTAGAGAACCCGTGCTTCAGCGAAAACAGCCGCTCCTGAGGGTGGAAGCATTTTGTTGTGTGCGTGCGTGAGAGCACTGCAAGGGAGTCTAAAGCTCTTAAGAGTGAGACTCAGGCCCCACCAAAAGGCAGGACAAGACTTCCGGTGTGTTTGACCTAGCATGCACGGCGGCCCTACTTTTGCATTGAAGTCTAATCGGTAGGGTTCTAACTCGAACAAACAACAGTGTACA
>NW_022594544.1:0-1259 GCF_004348235.1 Phoca vitulina
AAGGATTGCCACCCCAGCTTTCTTTTGGTGTCCATTAGCATGGTAAATGGTTTTCCACCCCCTCACTTTCAATCTGGGGGTGTCTTTGGGTCTAAAATGAGTCTCTTGCAGACAGCATATCGATGGGTCTTGTTTTTTAATCCAATCTGATAGCCTGTGTCTTTTGATTGGGGTCTTTAGCCCATTTACATTCAGGGTAACTATTGAAAGATAGGAATTTAGTGCCATTGTATTGCCTGTAAAGTGACTGTTACTGTATATTGTTTGTGTTCCTTTCTGGTCTATGTTGCTTTTAGGCTCTCTCTTTGCTTAGAGGACCCCTTTCAAGATTTCTTGTAGGGCTGGTTTCGTGTTTGCAAATTCCTTTAGTTTTTGTTTGTCCTGGAAGCTTTTTATCTCTCCTTCAATTTTCAATGACAGCCTAGCTGGATATAGTATTCTTGGCTGCATATTTTTCTCATTTAGTGCTCTGAATATGTCCTGCCAGTCCTTTCTGGCCTGCCAGGTCTCTGTGGATAAGTCTGTTGCCAATCTAATGTTTCTACCATTGTAGGTTACATATCTCTTCTCCCGAGCTGCTTTCAGGATTTTCTCTTTGTCTCTGAGACTCGTAAGTTTTACTATTAGATGTTGGGGTGTTGACCTATTTTTATTGATTTTGAGAGGGGTTCTCTGTGCTTCCTGGATTTTGATGCCTGTTTCCTTCCCCAAATTAGGGAAGTTCTCTGCTGTAATTTGCTCCATTATACCTTCTACCCCTCTCTCTCTTTCTTCTTCTTCTGGGATCCCAATTATTCTAATGTTGTTTCGTCTTATGGTATCGCTTATCTCTCGAATTCTGCCCTCGTGATCCAGTAGTTGTTTATCTCTCTTTTTCTCAGCTTCTTTATTTTCCATCATTTGGTCTTCTATCTCACTGATTCTTTCTTCTGCCTCATTTATCCTAGCAGTTAGCGCCCCCATATTTGATTGCACCTCATTAATAGCCTTTTTGATTTCTACTTGGTTAGATTTTAGTTCTTTTACTTCCCCAGAAAGGGTTTCTCTAATAACTTCCATGCTTTTTTCAAGCCCAGCTAGTATCTTTAAAGTGATGATTCTGAACTCTAGATCTGACATCGTACTAATGTCCGTATTGAGTAGGTCCCTGGCAGTCGGTAGTACCTCTTGTTCTTTTTGTTGAGGTGATTTTTTCCATCTTGTCAGTTTGTGCAGAGGAGAATAGATTAATGAGAGAACAAAATGCTAGCAGGGTAACA
>NW_022594545.1:0-1258 GCF_004348235.1 Phoca vitulina
AAACAAATAATGCCCAACTACATGTTGTAATTTAAACCTGTAGGTGACTATTTAAGTCCGTATTCAGGATCATTATTTTATTGCCCTAAAAGCACAGATTTCTGAAGACATTATATATACTCTTAAGAAAAAAAACAATGAGAAAATATGAGAAATGAATTCAGCCATAGCACTCTATTAGATAAAATAACAGTGCCAGGATGAGAATGACTTTCTGAAGGAACTGAGAAAAAGTTACTTCAACATGTATCTATTGGTGCCTACTATATCTCTAGCACTTCCTGCATACTGTATGAGGTGAAAAAAATAGAAGATGTAATTCCAGTCTCTCCCATCACTAAAATCTCATCGGCACACTCTACAGCAGGAACTGGGGAGGTAAATACTTGCCTATAATGATGTGGTCTAGTAACTTTTCGTTTGATCCATCAGTGATTTAGTAACATGATATATATATTATATATATATATATAATATATAATATTTTAATTCTATACTGTTGACAGCTAGAATATAATAGAGCTCAGATTCCTTTCTGTGTACACTGCATTTTAATGGAGATAATAATGGTTGGGATTGGAAGTCAAGGCATGTTTATTCTTTGGACTATATGATATAAAGGGAAACCTGTGGTTTTCTATATTTAGTTTGTCTCCTCTCCTGAGGGATTGGGTATTCAAGGCATTCAGTGTATGTGAGTTTTTACTACATTTGGTAAAAATCACTGTAGCATAGAAAGAACATCACACTGTCACTGAGCGCAAAGCAGTTATGAACAGTTCTCATCTATTAAGTAAGAATGTTAACAGTACCCTATCTACCTGACAAGGTTGTTATAAGAACTGAATAAAATAATAGAATCAAAATCCTTAGACAAGTAGACATGTTTCAGGCATGTTAATGAGTTCTAATGTGACGTAGGTGCCCATTTCCTAAAGCTCCTGAAGGCCATACGCACTCCCTTTACATAATCTATTGTCGGTCAGGGACAACTTTCTATCTCTGCTGCGCCAAAGAAAAGACAGCTAATGAAAACTAACCCGTAAGCCTAGTGACCTCAAGTGTAGACCCACAACTGTGATCTGAAGGCACGCTGACCTCAGATGGGCTCTGGGGGATCAGGGAAGGGGGGTGTTTCTCTGAGTGTCCCTGGTTTAGCTGGCCCTTACGATGGTCCCACACTGATTCCCAGCTTGCCTCCACCCACTCCGCCCACTCCCTGGCCTCATTCTCCAGGGGAGATGCTGGGTATGATCTC
>NW_022594546.1:0-1258 GCF_004348235.1 Phoca vitulina
GGACCTACTCAATACGGACATTAGTACGATGTCAGATCTAGAGTTCAGAATCATCACTTTAAAGATACTAGCTGGGCTTGAAAAAAGCATGGAAGTTATTAGAGAAACCCTTTCTGGAGAAGTAAAAGAACTAAAATCTAACCAAGTTGAAATCAAAAAGGCTATTAATGAGGTGCAATCAAATATGGTGGCGCTAACTGCTAGGATAAATGAGGCAGAAGAAGGAATCAGTGAGATAGAAGACCAAATGATGGAAAATAAAGACGCTGAGAAAAAGAGAGATAAACAACTACTGGGTCACGAGGGCAGAATTCAAGAGATAAGCGATACCATAAAACAAAACAACATTAGAATAATTGGGATCCCAGAAGAAGAAGAAAGAGAGAGGGGGGCAGAAGGTATACTGGAGCAAATTATAGCAGAGAACTTCCCTAATTTGGGGAAGGAAACAGGCATCAAAATCCAGGAAGCACAGAGAACCCCTCTCAAAATCAATAAAAATAGGTCAACAGCCCAGCATCTCATAGTAAAACTTACGAGTCTCAGAGACAAAGAGAAAATCCTGAAAGCAGCTCGGGAGAAGAGATCTGTAACCTACAATGGTAGAAACATTAGATTGGCAACAGACCTATCCACAGAGACCTGGCAGGCCAGAAAGGACTGGCAGGATATATTCAGAGCACTAAATGAGAAAAATATGCAGCCAAGAATACTATATCCAGCTAGGCTGTCATTGAAAATAGAAGGAGAGATAAAAAGCTTCCAGGACAAATAAAAACTAAAGGAATGTGCAAACACGAAACTAGCCCTACAAGGAATATTGAAAGGGGTCCTCTAAGCAAAGAGAGAGCCTAAAAGCAACACAGACCAGAAAGGAACACAGACAATATACAGTAACAGTCACGTTACAGGCAATACAAAGGCGCTAAATTCATATCTTTCAATAGTGACCCTGAATAGAAATGGGCTAAATGCTCCAATCAAAAGAAACAGGCTATAAGATTGGATTAAAAAACAAGACCCATCAATATGCTGTCTGCAACAGACTCATTTTAGACCCAAAGACACCCCCAGATGGAAAGTGATGGGGTGGAAAACCATTTACCATACTAATGGACACCAAAAGAAAGCTGGGGTGGCAATCCTTATATCAGACAAATTAGATTTTAAACCGAAGACTGTAATAAGAGATGAGGAAGGACACTATATCCTACTTAAAGGGTCTATCCAACAAGAAGATCTAACAATTATAAATATC
>NW_022594547.1:0-1258 GCF_004348235.1 Phoca vitulina
AAACAAATAATGCCCAACTACATGTTGTAATTTAAACCTGTAGGTGACTATTTAAGTCCGTATTCAGGATCATTATTTTATTGCCCTAAAAGCACAGATTTCTGAAGACATTATATATACTCTTAAGAAAAAAAACAATGAGAAAATATGAGAAATGAATTCAGCCATAGCACTCTATTAGATAAAATAACAGTGCCAGGATGAGAATGACTTTCTGAAGGAACTGAGAAAAAGTTACTTCAACATGTATCTATTGGTGCCTACTATATCTCTAGCACTTCCTGCATACTGTATGAGGTGAAAAAAATAGAAGATGTAATTCCAGTCTCTCCCATCACTAAAATCTCATCGGCACACTCTACAGCAGGAACTGGGGAGGTAAATACTTGCCTATAATGATGTGGTCTAGTAACTTTTCGTTTGATCCATCAGTGATTTAGTAACATGATATATATATTATATATATATATATAATATATAATATTTTAATTCTATACTGTTGACAGCTAGAATATAATAGAGCTCAGATTCCTTTCTGTGTACACTGCATTTTAATGGAGATAATAATGGTTGGGATTGGAAGTCAAGGCATGTTTATTCTTTGGACTATATGATATAAAGGGAAACCTGTGGTTTTCTATATTTAGTTTGTCTCCTCTCCTGAGGGATTGGGTATTCAAGGCATTCAGTGTATGTGAGTTTTTACTACATTTGGTAAAAATCACTGTAGCATAGAAAGAACATCACACTGTCACTGAGCGCAAAGCAGTTATGAACAGTTCTCATCTATTAAGTAAGAATGTTAACAGTACCCTATCTACCTGACAAGGTTGTTATAAGAACTGAATAAAATAATAGAATCAAAATCCTTAGACAAGTAGACATGTTTCAGGCATGTTAATGAGTTCTAATGTGACGTAGGTGCCCATTTCCTAAAGCTCCTGAAGGCCATACGCACTCCCTTTACATAATCTATTGTCGGTCAGGGACAACTTTCTATCTCTGCTGCGCCAAAGAAAAGACAGCTAATGAAAACTAACCCGTAAGCCTAGTGACCTCAAGTGTAGACCCACAACTGTGATCTGAAGGCACGCTGACCTCAGATGGGCTCTGGGGGATCAGGGAAGGGGGGTGTTTCTCTGAGTGTCCCTGGTTTAGCTGGCCCTTACGATGGTCCCACACTGATTCCCAGCTTGCCTCCACCCACTCCGCCCACTCCCTGGCCTCATTCTCCAGGGGAGATGCTGGGTATGATCTC
>NW_022594548.1:0-1257 GCF_004348235.1 Phoca vitulina
GATAATTATGTGAGATGATGGAGTTATTAACACTATTACCATTTTACTATATAAAAGTGTATTAAATTAATATAGGTATATCTTAGACTTACACAGTTGTCTGTCAATTATACCTCAATAAATCTGGAGAAAATTCAAAAATATTCATATGTCATTATATATATCACTCAAAAATAGCAATAACCTGGTTAATTTTTTTTGAAAATAAAATGATTTGGGGGTGCCTGGGTGGCTCAGTCGGTTAAGTGTCTGCGTTCGGCTCAGGTCATAATCTCCAGGTCCTGGGATCTAGCCCTGCACCAGGCTCCCCACTGAGCTTCTACCTCTCCCTCTGCCCCTCCCTCCTGCTTGTGCGCTCATTCTCACTCTCTTTCTCTTTCTCTCTCTTACATATAAAAAAAAAAATTAATTTTTTTAAAGAAAATGATTTGGTAACTTTTGTATACTTTTAGCCTAGTATTTAATCCTAATATAAAAAGCTAGATTTACCAACAGAAAATTATAATTACTTTTTCATGGACTAAATGTATGCAAGAGAATATTAGCAGCCTATAGCTACATAAATTTACAAAAAGACTGAAATTTCCCACAGGAGATTTTTTTTTTTTTTAAGATTTTATTTATTTATTTGAGAAAGGATGAGAGGAGAGAGAGAGCACATGAGAGGGGGGAGGGTCAGAGGGAGAAGCAGACTCCCCGCTGAGCAGGGAGCCCGATGCGGGACTCGGTCCCGGGACTCCAGGATCATGACCTGAGCCGAAGGCAGTCGCTTAACCAACTGAGCCACCCAGGCGCCCTCCCACAGGAGATTATTAATTTAGGAACTGAACATGAGCCCCTAAGAGCACTGAAAACAAAAACAGAGCTAGCAATTATTGTTTTAAAACTCTTACACAGATAACTCTTCTAGTTAAAATTTAACATCCAAAAAATAAGGATCTTCCTGAAGGCAATTATTAAACAATTCTTCTTAACCCAAATCTCAAAAATAAATCTATAATTACAGAATATGAAATAGCTTTCTTTTTGAACACAGTTGATAGAAGCAACTTTTAAATAGAAAACATCTAGTTAAAGTCACCCCAAACTTGGGGGGGGAACCCAAATAGGAAGCCATGGGAACAAGAAGCCACCACAACCAGTTTTAAATGTGTGTGACTGATCAATACCCACTGGCCTCACTCACCCACCAAGCAGTGTCAGCTCCTCTCTTCTAAAAGAAAGCCAATAGGAGACAAAACCGTTCCATACACGTGC
>NW_022594549.1:0-1256 GCF_004348235.1 Phoca vitulina
TTACCTGGCTTTCATTCCTTCTTTATGTAAAGAGAGTTTGGGGTCGGGGGTGGGCACGTGGTGAAGGGGGACAAAGGATAGGATGGAAGAGGGATGTAGGGACAGTAAGCTGTACACCGAAATTTGCTCTCAGCGCCTGGCAGCTCAGGGCAAGAGAGAAATAAAGAAGATCCTCTGGGAACTTACATGTGTTAACAGTGAGACAGACAGACACACTGCGTCCCAGATGGAGTAGGAAAACAGAAGTCTCTGAGACACTAGGAGGACCCCTGGGAATGTGGACAGCAACTGAAGTGGCAGGTGGGGCATAACATACAGGCAGTAACATGGATCCTAGAAGGCCCACCCTCAACACCTGATAGATGTCATTCAGATCTCTTGGCTCAGAATGTATTCCAAGAATATCTTCCCATGAAACTTCCAGAGTGGCAGCAAGGAGCTAGCCTGCTTGTGGGACATGCTGGCAACAAGAACAAAGTGTTTCTCTTTTCCCTGCCCTGCCACTGTGACTCCAGTCAAGAGTCAGCAGGAGAACAGAGGAAAAGCTTCCGATGAAATTTTGAGCCCGACTGTGATTGATTTGATCATCCTGAATTAACCCCAAATTGCTACCTGTAATAGAGAATATTTGGAAGGTGACCAAAGAAGCTGTCTAACTCACCACAGCGACTCCAAGTAACCCTATTCACAGTATCCCTCCTACAGCGTTAATATCTCCAGCCTCTCCCCCACTTTCCTACAGTAAGGCTCCTTAAGTAGAGGTCCTATGTTCTTTTAACTCTTTGAAACAAATTGGTGAACTCAGATAATTTCAGCTATATTTACTACCGAATTAGGAAAGAATTCAGTAAGGTCCCTTTCCAGCGCTACATTCTTGGAGTCTGAGAGATTTTTTAAAAGCGCATGCATGCGTGTTTGTATGTGTATGTGGGAGTTGGTGGGGAATAATCATAAAATCTATTGCTTTGACAACTTTCCTCTGACTATATGAATTATATGAAATATTTTTCAGCCTAAAGCTAGGAAAAAAATATTATCTAGGAACCGATAAACTTTCTCCTAATAGTCAATAGTTTACGTGAGATATTTGACATTAAATAATAAGAGGTCCTCAATCAACAAAAATGGGGGGGAATGTTCTAGAACTGCTGCACACTATCTCTCTTAGAGAATGTCTGTAACATAATTACATTCGACAAGGTGCTGATAGTGTTTTGATTTGGATAGTTGATGGCTCAGGAAGGAGTCCACCAAAC
>NW_022594550.1:0-1254 GCF_004348235.1 Phoca vitulina
TATTTGACAGAGAGAAACACAGCGAGAGAGGGAACACAAGCAGGGGGGGTGGGAGAGGGAGAAGCAGGCTTCCCGCAGAGCAGGGAGCCCGATGCGGGGCTCGACCCCAGGACTCTGGGACCACGAACCGAGCCGAAGGCAGACACTTAACGACTGAGCCACCCAGGTGCCCCTCACTTCCATGTGTTTAATCCCCATTCACTTTCACTCTCTTCACACTTTTCTTCCTATCTCCTATACATTAGATACCCTTACAATTACCTTTCCTTTTTTTAATTTTTATTTATTTGACAGAGAGAGAGACAGCGAGAGACGGAACACAAGCAGGGGGAGAGGGAGAGGAAGAAGCAGGCTTCCCGCAGAGCAGGGAGCCTGAGGCAGGGCTCGATCCCAGGACCCTGGGATCATGACCTGAGCCGAAGGCAGACACTTAACGACTGAGCCACCCAAGGCGCCCCCTTATAATTACCTTTAATCATATCATCACACCTTTAAAAAAAATCTCAGTATATATCTCAGTTGTCTTTCAAAGTCAAATTTTTTATTCAAGATTTTATGCAATCTAATCTTTAGGACCTTTTTAGTTTTCTAGATTGCTTACTCATGGTTGATTAACACTCTCATGAATAAAATTTTATGCCTTTCCATGTTATTACTTCTCAGTCCTAGAATTCCCCCTCACACAGAATTCTATTCACTCTTCAAGATTCAGCTCAAATTAATTAAACTTAAATGTCGTTATATATCTTATTATACAAATTTGTTCAAGTCCTACATTCTTCTTGCTTTCCTTGATTAGCTCAGCTAAATGTTAACCCTAATTTCCAGGGTTTAATACAGTGCTTGGCACATATGCTTAATATACACTTTTTAAACTCTCTGATAGTACTTACTTTACAACACAGGATAATGCATTCCTGGTATATCTCAAAGAGTGGCTTTGAGGTTGAAATGTTTGAGGTTAGTAATTTGCATGGTATGTGTGTAGAAAGGTATCTGTAAACCATAATGCCCCATACTATTATTTTTTCAATTGTTGCTTTCCCTTGAGGCAACATATGGAACGTATAACAGCTGTCCAAAGGCCTAAGGCAGTGGATAGAATACTTGGGTACTCATGGTCTATGAAGACTTTTCAAGATGTGTATGAGCAGGACATTCTTTTTTTTTTTTTTTAAGATTTTATTTATTTATCTGACAGAGAGAGACACAGCGAGAGAGGGAACACAAGCAGGGGGAGTGGGAGAGGGAGAA
>NW_022594551.1:0-1252 GCF_004348235.1 Phoca vitulina
CACCACTGAAACCATCTGGGCCTGGATTTTGCTTTGCAGGTAGGCTATACCCCTCTCTTTCCAATCATTCCCCACAGCCATAGACAACCAATGACTGAATTTCTGTCCCCATAGCTTATTTTACATGTTAATGAACATCATATGGAATCATGGAGACTGTACTCTTTTGCATTTAACTTCTTTCAATCATGTTTTTTTGATACATAGCCACCTTGCTGTTCTATTTCACGGATTTATCTATCTATCCTTACCAGTCTGTTTTGATTACTTTAGCTTTATACTTTTTTTTTTTTTAAAGATTTTATTTATTTGCCAGAGAGAGAGAGAGAGAGCACAAGCAGGGGGAGAGGCAGGCAGAGGGAGAGGGAGAAGCAGGCTTCCCACAGAGCAGGGAGCCCCAATGGAGGGATCGATCCTAGGATCCTGGGATCATGACCTGAGCCAAAGGCAGACGCTTAACAACTGAGCCACCCAGGTGTCCCTATACTAAGTCTTGAAATCAGACAGAACTCTCCAATTTTGTTCCTCAAGATGGTTTTGGCAATTCTAGGTCCTTGACTTTTCTGTAAAAACTTTTAGAATCACTTGTCCATTTGAATCAATCTGAAAGACTGTAAATGGTGATAGTGGACATCTCTTCCTTGATGATAAGGAAAAGCATTCCGGCTTTCACTATGAGGTATAAAGCTGGCTGCAGGTTTTCTCATACATGTCCTTTATTGAGTTCAAGAAGTGCTCTTCTAGGGGTGCCTGGGTTGCTCAGTCATTAAGCGTCTGCCTTCGGCATGATCCCAGGGTAATGGGATCGAGTCCCGCGTCGGGCTCCCTGCTCAGCGAGAAGCCTGGTTCTCCATCTCCCACTCCCCCTGCTTGTGTTCCCTCTCTGGCTGTCTGTCAAATAAACAAATCTTAAAAAAAAAAGTGCTCTTCTAGTTTGCTGGAAGGTTTTAGCATAAATGAATGTTATTCCAACAAATGCTTTCTCTGCATATATTGAGTTAATTATATAGGTTCTCCTCTTTTTAATAATTTGAACATGGTGACCTGCACAAATTTATCTTCAAATGCAAAATAGCCGGACTTTCCTCAGAAAACTGACTTGGTCACAATTTATTATACCTTTATTTATTACTAGTTTGATTTGCTACTATTTTGTAAGGATATTTTCGATCAGTATCTAGAGTTTTTGTTCTTGTAATAGCTTAGGCCATATTAAAGTTATGCTGTCCTCAGAATCCAAGCTGGGAAGTAT
>NW_022594552.1:0-1252 GCF_004348235.1 Phoca vitulina
CCAGCAAAAGGCAGAACAAGACCCCCCCGTGTTAGATTTAGCTAGCACTGCGGCACCTCTTTTGAATTGAAGTCTAATCACTACGGATCTAACTGGAACAAAAACAGTGTACAAAAACACTGTTTTAGCTTCCGACGACCTCTCTGTGGGAGGAAGCAGTTCAGGGTGTACTGTGGCAGAGAGGTACAGAACTGTTTCCATTTCATAAAATCGGGGTAGAGACAGGCCGGTACACCAGGCAGCTCACAAATCACATCATGGTTATGGGGCTAGTAGCGTTTCACCGTGGGAGCGCACAGGCTCAAATTCACCACCTAACTCGAAGGAAAAACTCGGTAGAGAATCCGTGCTTCAGCGAAAACAGCTGCTCCTGAGGGTGGAAGCATTTTGTTTTGTGCATGCGTGAGAGCACTGCAAGGGAGTCCAAAGCTTTTTACGAGTGAGACTCAGGACGAGCAAAAGGCAAAACAAGACTCCCCATGGGTTTGCTTTAGCTAGCACTGCGGCCCTACTTTTGCGTGGATGTCTAATCACTAGCGTTGTAACACAAAGAAACAAGAGTGTACAGAAGCAGTGTTTTAGCTTCCTATGACCTCTCTGTGGGAGGACACAGTTAAGGGTGTACTGTGACTTAGAGCTACGGGAACGGATCCACTTCGTAAAATCGGGGTAGAGACAGTCCGGTATAGAAGGCAGCTCACAAATCACATCATGGTTATGGGGCTAGTCCCGTTGCATGGGGGTGTGTGCAGGCTGAAAATCAGCCACCTAACTCGAAGGAAAACCTCGGTAGAGAATCGCTGCTTCAGCAAAAACAGCCGCTCCTGAGGGTGGAAGCATTATCTTGTGTGCGTGTGTGAGAGCACTGCAAGGGAGTCCAAAGCATTTTACGAGTGAGACTCGGGCCCCACCAAAAGGTAGAACAAGACTCCCAGTGTGTTTGATTTAGCTAGCACTGCGGCCCTACTTTTGTACGGAAGTCTAATCGCTAGCGTTCTAATTCGAACAAAGAACAGTATACAGAAACAGCGTTTTAGTTTCCGACGGCCTCTCTGTGGGAGGAAGCAGCTTAGGGTGTACTGTGGGTGACAGCTGTGGATGGTTTCCATTTCGTAAAATCGGGCTACAGACAGGCCGGAACAAAAGACAACTCCCAAATCACATCATGCCTATAGGGCTAGTAGCATTGCCCCATGGGTGCGCGTAGGCTGAATGTCAGCCCCCTAACATGAAGGAAAAACTCGGTAGAGAA
>NW_022594553.1:0-1252 GCF_004348235.1 Phoca vitulina
CACCACTGAAACCATCTGGGCCTGGATTTTGCTTTGCAGGTAGGCTATACCCCTCTCTTTCCAATCATTCCCCACAGCCATAGACAACCAATGACTGAATTTCTGTCCCCATAGCTTATTTTACATGTTAATGAACATCATATGGAATCATGGAGACTGTACTCTTTTGCATTTAACTTCTTTCAATCATGTTTTTTTGATACATAGCCACCTTGCTGTTCTATTTCACGGATTTATCTATCTATCCTTACCAGTCTGTTTTGATTACTTTAGCTTTATACTTTTTTTTTTTTTAAAGATTTTATTTATTTGCCAGAGAGAGAGAGAGAGAGCACAAGCAGGGGGAGAGGCAGGCAGAGGGAGAGGGAGAAGCAGGCTTCCCACAGAGCAGGGAGCCCCAATGGAGGGATCGATCCTAGGATCCTGGGATCATGACCTGAGCCAAAGGCAGACGCTTAACAACTGAGCCACCCAGGTGTCCCTATACTAAGTCTTGAAATCAGACAGAACTCTCCAATTTTGTTCCTCAAGATGGTTTTGGCAATTCTAGGTCCTTGACTTTTCTGTAAAAACTTTTAGAATCACTTGTCCATTTGAATCAATCTGAAAGACTGTAAATGGTGATAGTGGACATCTCTTCCTTGATGATAAGGAAAAGCATTCCGGCTTTCACTATGAGGTATAAAGCTGGCTGCAGGTTTTCTCATACATGTCCTTTATTGAGTTCAAGAAGTGCTCTTCTAGGGGTGCCTGGGTTGCTCAGTCATTAAGCGTCTGCCTTCGGCATGATCCCAGGGTAATGGGATCGAGTCCCGCGTCGGGCTCCCTGCTCAGCGAGAAGCCTGGTTCTCCATCTCCCACTCCCCCTGCTTGTGTTCCCTCTCTGGCTGTCTGTCAAATAAACAAATCTTAAAAAAAAAAGTGCTCTTCTAGTTTGCTGGAAGGTTTTAGCATAAATGAATGTTATTCCAACAAATGCTTTCTCTGCATATATTGAGTTAATTATATAGGTTCTCCTCTTTTTAATAATTTGAACATGGTGACCTGCACAAATTTATCTTCAAATGCAAAATAGCCGGACTTTCCTCAGAAAACTGACTTGGTCACAATTTATTATACCTTTATTTATTACTAGTTTGATTTGCTACTATTTTGTAAGGATATTTTCGATCAGTATCTAGAGTTTTTGTTCTTGTAATAGCTTAGGCCATATTAAAGTTATGCTGTCCTCAGAATCCAAGCTGGGAAGTAT
>NW_022594554.1:0-1252 GCF_004348235.1 Phoca vitulina
CCAGCAAAAGGCAGAACAAGACCCCCCCGTGTTAGATTTAGCTAGCACTGCGGCACCTCTTTTGAATTGAAGTCTAATCACTACGGATCTAACTGGAACAAAAACAGTGTACAAAAACACTGTTTTAGCTTCCGACGACCTCTCTGTGGGAGGAAGCAGTTCAGGGTGTACTGTGGCAGAGAGGTACAGAACTGTTTCCATTTCATAAAATCGGGGTAGAGACAGGCCGGTACACCAGGCAGCTCACAAATCACATCATGGTTATGGGGCTAGTAGCGTTTCACCGTGGGAGCGCACAGGCTCAAATTCACCACCTAACTCGAAGGAAAAACTCGGTAGAGAATCCGTGCTTCAGCGAAAACAGCTGCTCCTGAGGGTGGAAGCATTTTGTTTTGTGCATGCGTGAGAGCACTGCAAGGGAGTCCAAAGCTTTTTACGAGTGAGACTCAGGACGAGCAAAAGGCAAAACAAGACTCCCCATGGGTTTGCTTTAGCTAGCACTGCGGCCCTACTTTTGCGTGGATGTCTAATCACTAGCGTTGTAACACAAAGAAACAAGAGTGTACAGAAGCAGTGTTTTAGCTTCCTATGACCTCTCTGTGGGAGGACACAGTTAAGGGTGTACTGTGACTTAGAGCTACGGGAACGGATCCACTTCGTAAAATCGGGGTAGAGACAGTCCGGTATAGAAGGCAGCTCACAAATCACATCATGGTTATGGGGCTAGTCCCGTTGCATGGGGGTGTGTGCAGGCTGAAAATCAGCCACCTAACTCGAAGGAAAACCTCGGTAGAGAATCGCTGCTTCAGCAAAAACAGCCGCTCCTGAGGGTGGAAGCATTATCTTGTGTGCGTGTGTGAGAGCACTGCAAGGGAGTCCAAAGCATTTTACGAGTGAGACTCGGGCCCCACCAAAAGGTAGAACAAGACTCCCAGTGTGTTTGATTTAGCTAGCACTGCGGCCCTACTTTTGTACGGAAGTCTAATCGCTAGCGTTCTAATTCGAACAAAGAACAGTATACAGAAACAGCGTTTTAGTTTCCGACGGCCTCTCTGTGGGAGGAAGCAGCTTAGGGTGTACTGTGGGTGACAGCTGTGGATGGTTTCCATTTCGTAAAATCGGGCTACAGACAGGCCGGAACAAAAGACAACTCCCAAATCACATCATGCCTATAGGGCTAGTAGCATTGCCCCATGGGTGCGCGTAGGCTGAATGTCAGCCCCCTAACATGAAGGAAAAACTCGGTAGAGAA
>NW_022594555.1:0-1252 GCF_004348235.1 Phoca vitulina
AAAAAAAAATTAACTTTGAAAGACTAAAGAATTATGGTAAAAAAGCCATGGATTCTATGTGCATTATTCCCCTAGCGCTGGAGCTCTGCCGTTCTCATTGATCGGTAAACTTGGTCTTGGCTGGCTGTTCTCGCTGATCTTTTGGGGGAGGGGCCTGTTGCTGTGGTTCCCAGATGTCTTTGCCGGGGAGGCAGAATTGCCCCGCCCTTGCCAGGTCCAGGCTAAGTAATCTGCTGAGGTTTGCTCTCAGGAGCTTTTATTCCCTGCAAGCTTTCCATACAGCTTTGGAGGATGAGAGTGAAAATGGCAGCCAGCCAGTCTCTGCCCCAGAGGAGCCAGGAACTCGGGGCCCTGCTCCTCAGTGAGCCCCCAGAGAAAAGCGGTCAGTCACTCCCGTCTCCCCGGTCTCTGGCCACATTCCGTGCTCACCCGGCCTGTGACCGAGCATTTCTATCTCTGGCACCCGACCCCGTGTGGAGTCTCCAAACCCAGTAGATCCCTGCAGTGTGCTCCCACGCCACTCCTCCTGGGGGAGGAAGGGGAGTCTCCCGGGATCTGCTGCTTGTTGGGTCCCTGCTGGAGGAGCAGTGGCCTGACTGTGCCGCGGATCACGGTTTATGGCAACCCGGAGCTGAGAGCCCAGGTCTCGGCTCCATCTCTGCAGCCGGCTTCCCTGCTCCGATACCTGGGAGCTCTGCCGCACTCAGGCACCCCCGGTCTTTCTGTGACCCCGAGGGTCCTGAGACCACACTGTCCCATGAGGGTTCCACCCCCTGCTTAGCCACTGGAGCGACGTCCCTCAGCAGAGCAGACTTCTAAAAGTTCCGATTTTGTGCTCCGGGGCTCTATCACTTGCCAGAAGCAGCAGACAAAGGCCCCCTCCCCTGCCGTCTATCCTCCCGAATATCGCCTGGGATTCACTTCTCCGCACGTCCTACCTTCCAGAAAGTGGTCGCTTTTCTGTTCAGAGTTGCTGCTATTCTTTTCTTCGCTCCCCTGTTGAGTTCGTAAGTGTTCAGAATGGTTTGATAACTATCTAGCTGAATTCCTGGGACCAGACAAAATTTAGGTCTCCTCCTCCTCTGCCATCTTGCTCCTCCCCCCACTTTTTATGTATTTTTAAAAATGTATGAATAAATGCTCCACATCACTTGCCATCAGGGAAGTGCAAATCAAAACCACAATGAGATACCACCTTACACCACTTTGAATGGCCAAAATTAACAAGACAGAGAACAACAAATGTTGGTGA
>NW_022594556.1:0-244 GCF_004348235.1 Phoca vitulina
TTTGGGGTAAATACCCAGTAGTGCTATTGAAGCACGGATTCTCTACCATGTTTTTCCTTTGACTTAGGTGGCTGTGTTTAAGCCGGCACGCACACCCTGGGCAACGGTACTATCCGCATAACCATGATGTGAGTTGAGAGCTGCCTTCTGTACCGGTCTGTCTCTCCCTGATATTACGATATTGAAACCGTCCCCAAGCTCTCAGCCACAGTTTACCCTAAACTGCTTCGCCCACAGAGAGGTC
>NW_022594556.1:344-857 GCF_004348235.1 Phoca vitulina
TTGCTGCTATAAACATCGGGGTGCACGTAGCCTTTCGGGTCCCTACTTTTGTATCTTTGGGGTAAATACCCAGTAGTGCTATTGAAGCACGGATTCTCTACCATGTTTTTCCTTTGACTTAGGTGGCTGTGTTTAAGCCGGCACGCACACCCTGGGCAACGGTACTATCCGCATAACCATGATGTGAGTTGAGAGCTGCCTTCTGTACCGGCCTGTCTCTCCCTGATATTACGATATTGAAACGGTCCCCAGGCTCTCAGCCACAGTTTACCCTAAACTGCTTCGCCCACAGAGAGGTCGACGGTAGCTAAGGCACGGTTTCTCTACAGTGTTGTTTCTTCGAGTTAGAACGCTAGCTATTAGCCTTCCATGCAAAAGTGGGGCTGCCGTGCTAGCTTGATGAAACACATGGGGAGTGGTGTTCTGCTTTTGGCTGGGGCCTGGGTCTCACTCGCAAAAAGCTTTGGACTCCCTTGCCGTGCTCTCACGCACGCACACAACCAAATGCTTCCA
>NW_022594556.1:957-1251 GCF_004348235.1 Phoca vitulina
TCTTCGAGTTAGAATGCTAGCTATTGGACTTCCATGCAAAAGTGGGGTTGCCGTGCTAGCTTGATGAAACACATGGGGAGTGGTGTTCTGCCTTTCGCTGGGGCCTGAGTCTCACTCGCAAAAAGCTTTGGACTCCCTTGCAGTGCTCTCACGCACGCACACAACCAAATGCTTCCACCCTCAGGAGCGGCTGTTTTAGCTGAAGCACGGATTCTTTTTATTTTTTATTTATTTATTTTTTTTAGTATTATGTTAATCCCCATACATTACATCATTAGTTTTAGATATAGTGTT
>NW_022594557.1:0-1250 GCF_004348235.1 Phoca vitulina
CCCCCATCCTGTACCTGCTCCTCACCCCATCCCCATCTCTCCTCTAACCTCATTTCCCTAACCCCTCCCTCACCCCCCATGTGCCCATGTTCCATCTCTCCCGGGATCTGATTTTCCCCTCCCCCATGGTCCACCTCCCCACATCCCCATTCCCCATCTCTGCCCTAATGTCATTTGCTCTTTTCTCATTCTCCAGCCCTACTGCCCCGCCTTTCCCCAATCTCATTTCCCCTCCCCCATCCTGTACCTGCTCCTCACCCCATTCCCCATGTGTCCCCCAATCCCATTTCCCCCACCCCTCCCCCAGCCTCCCATCACCTCCAATCACCCTGCATAAACCCCCATCTCCCTCCCAGTCATCACGGTCCCTACCATGCCCATGGCCCCGGGCCACCACAACCCTGTGCTGACCTGCCCAGGGCCACGTCCAGATCCACACTCAGATGCGCTGGGCTGAAGGAAGGCGGGAACCACCCCCCTCGTCCCCCAACTCTCCCCCGCAAGAAACCCCGTCTGAGTCACCGCACACACCCTAGAGAACACTCACTTTACCCGGGACACACGCTCATCCCCACAGAACACCGTTGAAATAGACCTTCTATAACATGAAACACTTTCCCACTAAAGGAATTCGTAGAATTTGTCTCCCAAACAGTGATGCTGGTGAGACAGGCTCATCCTAAAACAATCAGACTTTCGAGAACCGGTTCTCCCGGGAGCCAGACCCCCTGATGGCAAGTCACCGTGACTCCGTGACTCAGGCAGGAGGAGAAATCCCGCAAACATCCTAGGGAACCATCTACCAGAAACTACCAAACATTCATCTTCCTACTGGGTGAGAGGAGATCATCCCGTGGCTGATTCCACTTTCATTGTCTTAGAGATCCCAAACACGCTTTCCTCAAAAACACGGAACAAACGTACAACACAAACCACCTGAGGACAGAATTTCCAAAGCTGGAAAACACAGTCAGACAAGGAAAAACGCAAAATGTGTAAATGTTGACATGTGAACAAAAGAAAGTCCAATTAC
This sequence comes from Phoca vitulina, assembly GCF_004348235.1. Taxonomy (NCBI): domain Eukaryota; kingdom Metazoa; phylum Chordata; class Mammalia; order Carnivora; family Phocidae; genus Phoca; species Phoca vitulina. The sequence continues at coordinate 1,034 of NW_022594557.1, forward strand.
AAAATCAGCAAAAGCAGGTCTTTTCCTCCCCCTGAAAAGCCCTGTTTCATTCTGTGGCATTTTCTTCCTTAGGCCTCACCAGGCGCTAAGTCCTCACGAGCAGAGAAAGGGCAAGTGTTTCATGTGGCAAGTGTCCGTAAACCCAGATGCAAGGCACTTAGGGAGCACGCGAGTGAGTGGAGGTCCAGCTTCCAGCCCTGCAGTCCTGTCCCCCCCC